>NW_027203148.1:2135000-2415000 GCF_024711535.1 Dipodomys merriami
CAAATAGTCATTTTTAAAATGATGAACTGCTTGTTGCCTCTGGCTCACATATATAATCCTAGCTATCGGTAGGATTATAGGTATGAGAAGCAAACACTAGGTGAGTGTTGTTCATGATGGTTTGTATTAGCATGTTCTAATATTGTTTGTTTCTTATACTACAATGCTCTTATTTTTATTTTCACCTACGTGGGGGTGATAGGTGCTACCAGTGTTGAACCTTCTTTGGTTGAGATGGAGCCATGTGGAAGTTCTTGCCTAGTATGGCATGAAATTGAAGTCCTCCTGCTCTCAGCTCCCCATGGACCAGGGATGATAGATGTATTCCATCACGCATAGCTAGGAGTTGGGGAGCATTGAAGGTAAAACTACACTGGTCTGGAAGTGATGTCCCTAATAGCTAGCTTTACAGGCAAAACCTTGTTGTATTCCGTTTCATTTTGAAGAAGTGTAGGTACATACTTAGAGAGTACAATGATAACACACTACATGTTTAATATATAAAATAGTCAATATAATTAGCATGTTTATCTCCTAAAACATTGAAGCTAATGTATTTTTGCAACCTGACTCTACTAGTTATTTTGGAATATACCATAAACATGAATACACTGATAATGTGCAGTAGAAGATTGGAAGTTGAGAGAGACAGAGAAAAGTTAGACTATATGTAGTAAATATATATTTACCTATTGCTGTTCTGAAGAACATTATCATATATTCACTATGACAATACCACCATATATTCACCATGACAATAATTTTCCTGCAGTGTAGAATTTTCCATTTCATAATCTGCCATCATTTATCTTTTTTGCATTCTCCTTATAAGTATGAATGTTTTCCAGTTTATTATAATGTTTTGAAATTATTATATGATGGATTAAAAAATTTGTAGAGAGGAGTTTCGGGAAGATGGCGGAGGAGAAGCTGGAATCTGAACAAGTTCTCGCATAGAAAGGAGTTTTAGAGTTCCAGTGAACAGTCCTAAGCCAGAGAATCACACCAAGTGTGTCATCACAGGACAGAGAGTTAGACAAGAGAGGGGAAGCCAAGGAAACGCAGCAGCTGCCGCTCCGGCGGCGGCAGCGGCGGCGACCACCGCCGCGGAGACATACCTGAGACACAGAGAGTCGGGGACGAAGGAGCCAGACGCAGCGGATGAGCGGATTCTACTCAACACCAACAAGAACCGACAAGGAGCGAACATCTTCATCCTGCTTTTGCAGACCAGAGACGACCCAGGATCCAAGACTCGGCGAGAGTACAAGCCCGACATCCTCACTCCTCAGGGAGCAGAGGAGGGAAGGCCACCCCTCCCCCCCCAGCACCGGTGATCTCCATCTTGGATACCGACAAAGTTCGGAGGAGCTGCTAGCTCCAGCTCAGGCCTTGGAATAAAATGAGTCATTTAGCAGGTCACAAGAACTTAACGGCGAAGTGACCTGCCAGACTCAGCTCCATCCAGGGAAAAGTCACCCAGCTCAGGCACCAGCCATCGGAGTGCCTTGCTTCACTGGGTAACCAGAGCCAGAGGCTGCCCCTCCCTCTAGCAGCCTCGACAATCAATTGAAAAACAGAAACCCTGAGAATGGCTCCAGGCTGGGCACTGTGAGCTTTATCACAAAATAGCCCCAGGGAAAAGCTACTGTTTATTGAAAGGCCTCAACTCTACCCAGAACCTAGCCTCATCACCACATCCCCCTCTTTTGTGACTCCCAAAGCAGACCACCCTCCCAGAAAACTAACCTGGGAGGAGGATCTCAAAATCTTGGGTAAAGCAGAGCATTTTTCTGCCTCTTCCAACCAACCGACTTAAGAAACCAATCAAGCCACAGGACCTCAAGCTGACCAGAGACTCCAACAAGAGACTGGTAGCAGACAAAAGGGAGATACACGATTCTTCCCACTCCTCCCCCCCAAAAAAAAAAAATCAAAAGACTTTTTTTTCTTTTTTTTTCTTTTTTTCTTCTTCTTCTTCTTTACTTTTTTTTTGCTTGTTTTTTGTTTTTTGTTACCATATATATATTTTTTTTTCCCTTCTAAAACTTTTATTAATCTTTAATTTTTGCCTCTTCTGAAAAAATAATTGTTTTCCAGTAACCTTTTTTTTTCTCATCTTATAATTTTTATTTTAGGAATACGTGAATGAGAGTTTTCCTTTCTTTTCTTGTCTTCTTTCTCTTTTTCTTTCTTTCTTAATTATCTTTTTGTTTTTTTATCTAGCTCTACTGAACTTCTGATCTTTTCTTCTCCCGTTCCCATCCTTAAAGCTTTTCACATCTCCTCTATGTCCCTCCCCTTCTCTGAACATATTCACATTCCTCTCTAAATAGACGGTCTTTTAACCTCTATAATAACATTAATTTTTACGTTTCTATTCTTTTTCTGGTCTCTCTTTATTCCCCTTTCCGTCTCTTCTTTTTCTCTCTCTCTCTACTTGTATCCTACCCAACTCACTTCCTGCACTGTGATTAGGACATAGTTAACTCTCCCTGTGCTTCCCCACACCAATCTATTCCTATTTTTTACCCACATCTCTCCCTAATCCTAATAATTTCTGGTCTTCCAAATTCTTTTGTGCGGTTCGAAGTCCTTTAACATATAGTCGTTTGATGTTGAATAGATGTATCTGTTGAACTAGATTGTATCTGTAGACTATTGACTGTACAAATGCAAACTTTGGTTGATGGTTCCCTTAAGATAGTGTTCTAGCACAAAACTGGTGCAATCTTTATCTCAAATGGGCCGAGTAAGCCGGAAAAACACAAGAAAAATGGCAAATTCGGGTATCTCAATTCCCAACCTTGATAATCAGGGATTAGAACAGATAAAGAATAATCCAGAGGAGAGTTCCCAAATAGCTCTACAAACACTAATAGCAAACATGATAAATGAGAAGTTTGACAATGTACAAAGGACTCTGCATGAGCGTGATAGGGAGAGAGAGGAGGCATCCCAGAAGTTTATACAGGAATATCATAAGCGTGAGGAAGCTTCTCAAAAACTGATACAGGATTTGCGTGAACAACTTGAGAATACTCAAAGAGAAAGGGAGGAATGGCGTGAGCAGGCAGAGAACACTCAAAGAGAACTGCAGGAATCCCACAGAAGGGAGGAAACTAATCAAAGAGTAATTCACGAATTAAGAGACCAGGTAGAGAATACACAAAGATCACTAAAGACATTCATGGAATCCATTAACAAAGAGCTGAAGGAAGTCAGGGAGACCACAAAGGGAATGCTGAATGGAACCCAACAGAAGGAATGGGAGTCCAAAGAAACCATAACCAATCAACTAAATGATTTGAAAACAAACACTGAACACCAAATTAAGGAAGTAAAGAAAATCATACAAGACCTAAAACAGAGCTTCAACAAAGAACTTGAAGCCATCAAAGCTGACCAATTAGAAGGAAAAGAGATAAAAAACAAAGTAGAGAGTCTTGACAGCAGGTTAGACCATGCAGAAGATCGAATCTCAGGGATTGAAGACAGCCTAGATATTATAGAGAAAGAACATACAACCATCCAAGACAAGTCCAAGAAATATGATAGGTCTATCCAACACCGGGAAGACACCATCAGAAGGCCCAATCTAAGGATAATGGGTGTAGAGGAGCACCTAGAAACAGAAGTTAATGGTCTAGGAAATTTGTTTAACAGGATCCTAGCAGAGAACTTCCCAAACATACAAAAAGATAGGCCTATTCAGATACAAGAAGCTTTTAGAACCCCAAATAGACCAGACCAGAATAGGACATCCCACCGTCACATTATAATCCACACAGGATCAACCCAGACCAAGGAAAAGATCCTTAAATCTGTCAAGGAGAAAAGGTTAATCACCTATAAAGGGAAACCAATTAGAATTACCTCAGATTTCTCAGCAGAGACAATCAAAGCAAGAAGAGCCTGGAATGACGTATGCCATGCCCTAAAAACAAACAACTATCAACCAAGAATACTGTACCCAGCTAAACTCTCCTTCATAACTGAAGGCCAAATAAAAACCTTCCATAGCAAAGAAAAATGGAAACAATACATCTCCACCAAACCAGTCCTGCAAAAGATTCTTAAAGATGTCCTACACATAGAAAACCAACAAGACCGCAACAAAGGCCAAGAAACTGCACCCAAACTGAAAATCCAAGAACCTTAGGAAGAACCCAGTTTTCACAGCCCCCAAGAAGGTGGATAACATGGCAGGAACCCCCAAATACCTCTCAGTCCTATCTCTTAATGTTAATGGACTGAACTCTCCAATTAAGCGACATAGACTGTCTAGTTGGATTAAAAAACAAGACCCCTCTATCTGCTGCCTGCAGGAGTCACATCTTGCCAGTAAAAACAAACATATTTTCAAAGTTAAAGGCTGGAACAAAATCTACCAAGCAAACGGCCCTCATAAACAGGCGGGAGTTGCAATCCTAATATCAGATAAAATAGACTTCAAACTAAAATTCGTGAGAAGAGATAAAGAAGGTCGCTACATACTAATTAAAGGATCTCTCCTTCAGGAGGATATTACAATTCTAAATATCTATTCGCCAAACAACGGAGCACCCAAATTTATCAAAGAAACACTACTTTCCCTCAAATCCCATATAGATCCAAAGACATTAATTGTTGGGGATTTTAACACACCACTCTCCCCAATAGATAGATCAACTCCGCAAAAACGCAACAGAGAAACCGCAGATCTAAACAGCTGCATAGATCAACTAGACTTAACAGACATTTACCGAACATTTCCCCCAGCAGCAACAGAATACACGTTCTTCTCAGCAGCACATGGAATGTTTTCTAAAATAGACCACATTTTAGGCCACAAAGCAAACTTGTCTAAATTCAGAAACATTGAAGTTATACCTTGCATTCTCTCTGACCACAAGGGAATAAAATTAGATCTCAACACCAAAAGCCACCAAAGAAAGTCCGGTGTCACATGGAGGCTGAACAACACACTGCTGAATCATGAGTGGGTCATGGAAGAGATTAGAAAGGATATTCAAATGTTCATGCTATTCAACAAAAATGAACACACAAATTACCAGCTCCTCTGGGACACAGCAAAGGCAGTACTCAGAGGCAAGTTTATAGCTCTGAGCTCCTACATCAACAAATTGGAGAGATCGGAAACTAACAATTTAATGACACATCTAAACCTCCTTGAAAAAGAGCAGCAAGATAAACCCCAATCCAGTAGACGGAAAGAAATAATCAAAATTAAATCAGAATTAAATGAATTAGAATCCAACAAAACTATAGAAAGAATCAACAAAACAAAGAGTTGGTTCTTCGAAAAACTTAACAAAATTGACAGACCCTTAGCAAACCTTATCAGAAAAAGGAGAGAACACACCCAAATTAATAAACTCAGAGATGAGAATGGAAACATCACCACGGAAACAACCAAGATTCAGAATATTATAAGGGGATACTTCTCAAAACTTTATGCTAATAAGTTTGAGAACTTGACAGAAATGGACCATTTCCTAGCAAATATTGACATGCCAAAACTAAACCAAGATGAGTTAAACCAGCTTAACAGGCCCATATCAAGCATTGAAATAGAAACAGCAATAAGAGACCTCCCAGCTAAGAAAAGTCCAGGACCAGATGGTTTTACAGCGGAATTTTACAAGTCCTTCAAAGCAGAGCTCACACCAATACTCCTCCAACTCTTCAATGAAATTGAAAGAGAAAGCTCACTACCGAACACATTCTATGAAGCCATCATAACCCTCATCCCAAAACCAGGCAGGGACTCATCAAAGAAAGAGAACTATAGACCCATTTTTTTTGATGAACATTGATGCAAAACTTCTCAACAAAATTTTGGCCAATCGACTTCAACAATTCATCCAAAAAATCATACACCATGATCAAACAGGATTCATTTCAGGGATGCAAAGCTGGTTCAATATACGCAAATCAATTAATATTATTCATCACATCAACAGGAGCAAGAATAAGAACCACATGGTTATCTCAATAGATGCAGAAAAAGCATTTGACAAGATCCAAAACCCCTTTATGATGAAGGTTCTGGAAAAATTAGGAATCCATGGAACATTCCTCAATACAATGAAGGCTGTATATGACAAACCTACAGCCAGCATTATACTCAATGGTGAAAAACTAAAGCCATTTCCTCTTAACTCAGGAACAAGACAAGGATGCCCACTCTCTCCACTTCTCTTCAATCTAGTATTAGAATGCCTAGCTACAGCAATAAGACAAGATGCAGACATAAAGGGGATCCAAATAGGGAAAGAAGAAATAAAACTCTCCCTCTTTGCAGATGACATGATCTTGTATTTAAAGAATCTCATAGACTCCACTCCCAAATTACTCAAGCTGATTCAAAACTTTGGCAAAGTAGCAGGTTATAAAATTAACCCCCAAAAATCAATGGCTTTTCTGTATGCCAACAATGAGAAAAGTGTGGCTGAAATTAGGAAAGCAACTCCATTTGTAATAGCCCCACAAAAAATAAAATACCTAGGAATTAACTTAACCAAAGAAGTGAAGGACCTCTATGATGAAAACTTTAAAATCTTGAAAAAGGAAATCAACACAGAACTTAAAAAATGGCAAAACCTCCCATGCTCCTGGATTGGCAAGATTAACATCGCGAAAATGGCAATACTTCCCAAGGCTATCTACAAATTCAATGCAATACCTATCAAAATTCCACCCTCATTCTTCAAGGAAATAGAGGAGGCAATCCAAAAATTCATATGGAACAATAAAAGACCCCGAATAGCAAAAACGCTCCTCAACGGAAAGAACACTGCTGGAGGAATATCAATACCAAAATTCAAAGTCTACTATAAAGCCATAGTAATCAAAACAGCTTGGTATTGGCATAAGAACAGACCTCAGGACCAATGGAATAGAATTGAAAACCCAGAAATGAACCTACAGACCTATAGCCATCTAATCTTCGATAAGGAAGCTAAAACAATAGAATGGAAGAAAGACAGCCTCTTCAGTAAATGGTGCTGGCAAAATTGGTTAACTACATGTAGAAAACTAAAGCTAGATCCTTATATATCACCCTGCACCAGAATCAACTCCAAATGGATCAAAGACCTTGAACTCAAAGCAGAAAAAGATGGAATAGGAGAAACCCTAGGTCTCCTTGGCTCAGGTCGAAATTTTCTGAATAGAGACCCGGAAGCACAACAAATCAAAGAAAGGTTGGACAAATGGGATTGTATAAGATTGCAGAGCTTCTGCAGAGCAAATGACATAGCTGGCAAGATCAATAGAAAGCCCACCGATTGGGAGAAGATCTTTACTAGCCATACAACGGACAAGGGTCTCATATCTAAAATATACTTGGAACTCAAAAAATTAAACCACCCAACAACAAATCCTCAAAGAAACAACTGCCCAATAAATAAGTGGGCGAAAGACTTAAAGAGAAGCTTCTCTGAAGAAGAAAGAAGGATGGCCCATAGACACATGAAGAAATGTTCAACATCCCTAGCCATAAAAGAAATGCAAATCAAAACAACATTGAGATATCACCTCACCCCACTTAGAACAGCAAAAATCAAGAACTCTAACAACAACAGATGCTGGAGGGGATGTGGACAGAAAGGAACCTTACTTCATTGTTGGTGGGAATGTAAACTTGTTCAACCACTTTGGAAAGCAGTATGGAGGTTCCTCAGAAGACTTCACATAGATCTCCCCTATGATCCAGCAATCCCACTTTTGGGCATTTACCCAAATGTTTACAAACAAGACCACACTAAAGCTACCAGCACAACTATGTTTATTGCAGCATTATTTACCATAGCTAAGATATGGAACCAACCCAGATGCCCCTCAGTAGATGAATGGATCAAGAAAATGTGGTATATATACACAATGGAATTCTATGCCTCCATCAGAAAGAATGACATTTCCCCATTTGTTAGGAAATGGAAAGGTTTGGAAAAAATTATATTAAGTGAAGTAAGCCAGGCCCAAAGAAGCATAGGTCCCATGGTTTCCCTTATTTGCAATATCTAGTATAGGTATGAGTCAAGCGGAAAAGGTCAGATAATGTGATGTTAGGAAAATGAACCCTTAAAAATGTATTTTAATGTTTTCGTTTCTTTCATGCATGTGTTTCTAACGCATTTATAAGATTATTTCTTTGTTGCTTTGTATGTCCCTCCCCCACAGTGTAACCCCCGCTTTCACTATATTTGATGTCAGTATAACATGTGGAGGAGATGGGGACAAACAAGTCGTTTAAGGATTCAGGTGGACCTGTTGCAACAATGAGAAGTACAAAATGTCATGTCAAAACCAGCTTTACAATGTCGGTGTGGGGGGGGGGAGGGGGGTATAATTGGGTGGGGGGAGGGGGGTAAAATTGGGTGGGGGGAGGGGGGAGGCGGGGAAGGGAAGTGAAGGGTAAACAAAGGAGGAGGCTGCAATGCTTGGTAAGAAATGTATGCATTATCCTGCCCATGCAATTGTAGCCCCCCCTGTACAGTATGTTCTCAAATAAAATAAAATACAATTAAAAAAAAATTTGTAGAGTCTACTGAAATTATCTCATTTTGTTTGGTTTTCTAATGCTAAATCATTAAGAACAAGGCTTCCTGAAAGTTATGCTAGCAGACTATATCACTAAATTGTATTCTAATTATATCTTATTATTGTATTTTGATATAGGGTTTTACTATTGCTGTTTTATGCTATAGAATGTTGTGAAGCTGGACTAAAACTTGCAACCCCACTGCCTCCAGTTTTATCACCAGGTTCTGGAGGCTCATAGTTAGAACTCTAGCTAATCAGGAGGTTGAGACCTGAGATTTAGTTCAGACAGCCTGAGCAGGAAATTTTATGAGTCTCTCCTCTCCAGTTCACTACAGAAAACTTGCAGTGGAATTGTGGCACAATTGGTAGAGCACTACACTCAAAGCGAATATCATATAGCCCCTGAGTTCAAGTCCTAAAACACACATATGCACAGACACACATTCACACACACACTCCCACACACATCTACACACACAGATTCACAGGCAATGTTGAATCTTAAATTCGTATCTGGAGATTAGACAACAGCCCACTTATTTGTGAAGGTTTTTTCTGATTATTTTGAATGAGGAGGATAGTTCATGGGACACAAATGACAAGACTTTAGTGAGGAATACTTTATAAATGACTAGCTTATAAAAAGAACAGGAGCACAGCTTTAATCTTTAAATATTACATTCCTTCAACTACAGTATTTTAAAATAATAATCATTGAATTATGAAAAGAAAATGCAGCACCTCTTCCCTTCTTCTCCTCCCCTCTATCCTAAAATATGAGCAAAGTATCAAGAATAGTCTTTTATCTTACAAGAATGAACACCCATAAAAATGTCTGAATATATGTGTAAGGTTTGTTTTTCAATACTTGTACGATTTCCCCACCTCTAAGTACTTGCCTTTTTTCCACATGACAGCACAGAGGGGCTTCAAGAGCAAACAGAAAATTAGGAAACAAAAACCTAACAATGTCCTAGGAAGTAGATGTCAAAAATACATGCAAGAAACATATGGCAGGCTGAGAGGGCCTGAGGAGCAAAATGATTTGTGTAGGATGAGAAAAATAGTGACAAATAAGGCCTGGATCTGACCTAGAAAGGGTTCCTTGAGGCTGACATCATGCTGGTTCGTAGGCCTAGCTGAGGATGTTGGGATTTGATAATGTCCACATGTGTATAGAATGATGTGGGAGGGGAGATTTCAGCCTCCAGTTTGTCTTTGGCATGGTCTTATGTGAGCAAGCAGCTTAGATCTTTGGGCTCTGAGAGATGATACTACCTCCCTCACAATAGAATAGAATATGGAACACTCTGAGCACCACGTAACTGTTAACTACAGTCAGCTCAGACCAGCTCAGGTGTCCTGTAGCTCAGGAACAAGAAAGATGTTCCTGTGTTGTTTTCAAAGTTCAAGAGGCTCAGGTCTCAGGCATGAGTGGTGTGAGTGCCTTACTCCATGCTGCAGACATTAGATCAGTGCCAAACCATGAATCCAATGTCTCAGGCCTTTTTATAAGAAGAAACCAATGGAATCACAAGGCAAATCAGTCCAGGTATAACTATGACAGGAAATCTATTTAATCTCATCCTAGCCCATAGTACACCTTTCTTCTTGTGTGCTATTATACGTGTATACTGAGAAAATATTTACTGTGTACTTTTCAATCCATTCTGTTACTCGTTTTGAAGTGTACTCCAGTTTTTATGTTTCAAAGATCCATTCTTTTTACCACCTCAGTGTGACAATGAGTCAGCCCAAACTCTGAATGTGCCTTATAACATATGGATCCTGGACTCAGGCTTGTTGGAAATGCTGGCAATGGACCTGTTCCCTGCCTATCAGAAAGGTGATCTCTTCTATGTTGGAAATTTCCTCCACCACTATAGAGAGTCGGGGACAATGGAGCAGTTGCTGGATATTCTGTTTAAAAAATGAGTGTTCCTCTTTCAAACCCAGGGCTGATGATTACCTCCCCCAGCCCCGGCAGATTATTGGAATCCTTGATACTTCTCTGAGACTGTTTCACTGAGGTCTTATCACAGGAACTTGGCTTGAGACAAAGAAGTGCACTCCCAGCTAATTCCTTAGGGCTGGACTGACAGAACATTCATTTGCCTCAGAAGCTAGTGGAGCCTTAGCAGTTTGCTTGCTGAGAGACTAGGTTTAAAGGAATGAGTCAGTACCACCCAACGTCCCCCTCACCTAGGAAATCACTATCTTGGAGGCCTTTGAGGGAATATAGACAGAAGTAAGGATGCAACTTGAACTTGAATTTGGGGCCCGAGTGCTGTCTCGTTTGTCGCACTCTGCCATTTGAGCCCCACATCCAGGTCTGGCCTTAGGCCGGTTAATTGAAGATAAGTGTCCTTAGAATTTTACAAACTAGACTGGTTTCAAACTGTGATCCTTAGATCTCACCCTCCTGATTAGCAGGATTAGAGGCATGAGCCATTGTGCACTTATTTGGACAGATCCATATAAGCATCCTCACAGAATTTGCATGAAATTGTATAGACATATCTCCACTTTTTGTCTGTCATGTTTACATTGCCATTTGGGACTTAGCCAGTCCCATGTGTGTTCTGTTATTTCAGAAAAGGAGAAGCATAGAGTTAGCCTCCTCCTCTCCTCCCATCAGTATAGATCCTTCTACTGTAACTGGGAGGAAGATGAACAAGATGAAGAAGTAAGTGGATGTTGGCACAAAGAGAAATTCTGTCCTTGAAATCTGGGTATCTTTTAGATTTCTGATATAAGTCAACTTTCTTCTTTGCACACCAGTTGTGATTTTCACCAGGGGGTTGAGGCTTGGCACTTCAGTGGATAGCAGATTACACAGTTGTGGATGTGGTTGTGCTTTTGGACTCTCATGGGCGACAAGGAGGACTGTGTATAACAAGTCAGATTCAGTGGGGAAACCACTTTTTCCTCCTATCACATGGGGAATTTTTGAGGATTGTATTTGAGAATTTCCTAGAACTGGGTTGTGAGGAACATCCTGCTTGCAGAAGTCTCTTCCCACTTCCCAACATGCACATCCCGCCAGAAAAATGCTTTAGTATAAGGCTCAGGATCGGGAGGGCGGGCTCTCATTTTCCTTGTCACCAATATGCCCACAGCATGGTTTGTTCCATCTTCCTTATGAGGATGGTCTTCTACCCTGATGATTTCTATGGCCACAAGAACCATGACACCCTGAAAGAACTTACACAGTATGTCAAGCTCAACATGCCCTCTTCAGACTTGCTCTTCTGCTTATATATTCTTCTGGAGCTTACAAATTTAGATAGAGGAACGCATGACCCATGAGACCAAGTAAAAGAGGAAGTCGTCCTTGTTTAGATGCCTTAGAGCTGGTGAGTATGGATGGAACCTGAGTCTCCAGGGATGTGAGTGATTGACCAAGAGCCCTTAGTACACCCCAGCTTGGCAAAATATCCTTTTATGGATATTCTTTGCCAGTTAATATCTGTTCTCCTTTTGAAAGAACTTGGAAGCAGCCACTCATTAGAAACATCCTAACTTCTCATCAGTGTTCAGTCCATACTCAAGTTCTACAGCTTCTCCCATTAAATCCTCATGAAATTTATTCACATCTTAACTTCTATAGTTCTAAGACTCCTGTAACTATTTCCACGCTCAGGTTTGCATCACCGTAGAGCAGCTCCTGCAGAACTCCAGATAAAGAACCCATCAATGATGTCATCTATGTTGCCTGATAGAGATCGGAAGGCATCACTGATCTCCAGAAAGCATGTGAACATAGAGGGTTTTCTTTTTTTGAATTTGTAGAAAGGCTCAAGCAGGCTTTGAGTCCTGGACATCCCACTGGTTCTGAACCCTAGATGTGATGCAGGTGCACCTGCACATATCACCAAGGAAGAAGATGATCCAGAATGACTTTCATTGATATTCACAGTCTACCTGGATCGGCTCCAAACCAGTCAAAAAGACACATCTAGGTGTGCAGGATAAATGTGTGCTAATGAAAAATGACCCCAGTCTATGTTCAGGAAAACCATTAAGTGAGGTCCAAAATCTAGATTCAGTTGAGGAAAGGGTATATTTCCTCACAGAATACCCAGACCAATTTGTCCTCCTTCAGGGGATCCAATTTTCCATTGAGAAATTAGTATCTGTCCCTCTTGGACTCACAAAGAAAATCCTGTCTTTAATGAGGAAGTAAATTCCTTTGAGGATTCTGAGGCAGAATTTCTGCCTAAAGGCAACTTAGAGGCCAATCTAGACTCAGAAATTCCCTTCCCCCTTCCTGGGAAAATCTTTATTTTTCTTTTTGTTTTGATTGTTGTAAAATGTTCATTCTACTTATTTTTCTAACTTTCTTAAAATGTCAATGTTTTTGATATATTCTAGATTCATGAATCCTAAATATGTTTCTTTTTAAGCCTACAATGAAGCATTGTGCATATGTGTTCTGTTGGGGGGGAAACACGGAGTGACAGGGGGCTGTACAAGAGAGCCTACTGCATATAAAGGGAACTGTTAAATGCACAGGGAGCAACAAAGAATTGCCTAGATGATGGCTCTCATATCAACTACATCTTGTTCCGGGATATTATCCTAGCTACTTAGAAGTCTAACATGAAAGGATCTCAAATCAAAGCCTGACCAGGAAGAAAACCTTCCTCTCTGCAATCAGCAGACAGGAAGCATTAGCTCTGTACCTGAAGCCCAGCTAGACGGCCTCAGACAACAGACATCCAGACACACAAGACTACCCCCATCTGAAATATTATCAAATACAGTCACATAATATCTCCTATTTGGGAGATAATGTTTAAAAGATGTATCAAAAACAGTTCAAAAAGGTAGTTAATAAAGGCCAAGTGAGAGTGGAAATATGTACTCACACACTGAAATGAAAGTTACTGCCAGAATGATGTTAATGGAGCTAGAGGCCCATTTGGTAACTTATCTACTCAACCATCTTTCCTCACATCTTGTCAGTCAGCCTGAAGAGTGAGATTTTTTAATGAAAGGAATGTGTGTGAGCATGTAGCTTGTAACATTAATAATGAAAAGCTAGGCATTGGAAGCTCAGGCCTGTAAAACTAGCTACTCAGAACCTTAAGATATGAGGAACTCAGGTCAAAGCCAACTGAACAAAAACGATTCTTACCTCCAATTAAACAGTAAATGCAAGGCAAGCACTTTACCACTGAGCCACCTTCCCAGATAAGTTGATGTTAGGGAAATGAACCCTAAGATATGTATTCAAAAGTTTTTTTTTTCTTTCATGCGATTGTTTCTAACACATTTATAAGATTATTTCTTTGTTGCTTTGTATGTCCCTTCCCCACAGTATAACCCCAGCTTTCACTGTATTTGATGACGGTATAATTTGTGGAGGGGAAGAGGGAAAAATCGTTTAAATAGGGATACAGGTGGACCCATTGAAACAATGAAATGTACAAGTCGTTATGTTGAAAATGAACTTTACAACTTTGGTTGGGGGGAGGACTGGTTGGGGGGCGGGGGGAGGATGGTAAGGGATGGGAAGGGGAAACAAAGGAAGAGGCTACAATTCTTGATAAGAAATGTACTCATTATCTTGCCCATGCAATTGTAACCCCTCTGTACAGTATTTCACAATAAAAAAAGCCAAAAAAGAAAGTGAAAACATAAACAATCACAGGAAGTTTGAAAAAAATAAACAGTAAATGCAGAAACCTGGGCTGTGCTTCAAATGGTAGAATGCTAGCATCATATACAAAAGATAAGTGACGGTACCTAGGTCCTGAATTCAAGCCCCAGCACTGGCTCTCATACACAAAATAATCATGGCAACACCACAGTACATGCAAATGTTAGCAAGGGATGTAGATGAATAAGACATGACATCATTTACCTCACCTTTAGTCTCAGGCATTCTGTACAGTGTAGTTCAGTCTTTGAAAAGCCCCGGTGAAATCTTTCCTCAAAATCAGATACATCCTCATTTCCCTCTGCACATTGATATTATGTACACACACACACACACACACACACACACACACACACACACACACACACACACACACACACACACACACACGGGCTATATTTTTCTAACTAAGTTTGAAATACATAACCTTACACACATGCTTCAGTATTATGTGCCCTTGTTTAGGTTTCATAGGGAGCACAATATATCCAGCATCTGGCTCATTCTTGTAATCTTAGCTGCTCACGAGGGTGGGATCTGAGGATCACAGTTTGACGCCAACCTAAGCTAATAAATCCCCAAGATTATTATCTTCAATTTAGTAGAAAAAGCCAGAAGTGGATATGTGGTTTGAGTGGCACAGTGACATCATTGTGGTAAACAATCTAAACTGGAGTTCCAGACTCTCAGTTCAAGCCTGAGTACAGGCCCACTAGCACTCCAAAAGCCACCCCCAAACACCAAACCAAAAATATGTCAGAATATTTTGTAACTTTTGAAGCAAAATCCAATGAGGCAACATAGTTGCTAGTTTGTTGAAGATTTGGTGGGGAAACCCCAAATTCAACATGTGTTAAAATGACATAACAAACAAGCAACCAAATAAAATTTCCCACTAAAGAAACTTCCTTAGTATACACTGGGACCCCTGGCAAAGATATTTTTTCTATGCTTTTTGAAAATCAGTGTTTTTTTCAGTAAGGTAATTAGTATAAATCTTTGCTGTAAGTTATAGGAGTCATTGAAAACTCCAAGTGAAGTGAATGTACAACAAAAAGCACACAATATTTCAAGTTTCTATGCTTCTGTTGAGACACTAGAAACCTGTAATAGCGTGGCCTCTTGGAAAGAGAAGGGGGATGCTCACCATCACTGGTCATAAAAGAAATGTAAATTAAAACCAAAACCATATTTAGATTCCACTCACCCCAATTAGAATGGCCATTATCAAGAGAACAAATAATAACAGATGCTGGGGTGGATATGGCTAAATAGGAACACTACTACACTGATGGTAGGAATGTAAGCTGGTTCAACCACTCTAGAAAGCAGAATGAAGGTTTCTCAAAAGACTAAACATAGAACTTCCCTAAGATCTAACCACCCCACTCCTCAGAATTTATCCAAATGATCTCAAACTGGGGTATAATAAGCTACCAGCACAACTATGTTCATTACAGCATTGTTACACATAGCTAAGATATAGAGACAACCCATTTACCCCTCAATAGATGAATGGATCAAGAAAATGTGGTATATTTACTCAATGGAATTTTATGCTTCTATCAGAAAGAATGACATCGTCCCTTTTGTAAGAAAATGAAAAGACTTGGAAAAAATCATACTATACTAATCAAGCCAGGCCCAAACAAACAGGAGCTCTATGATTTCCCTCATTTGCAATGATTAGCATTAGCCTGTTACTCCTGAAAGTGGATCATAATAGCTGAGGAGTTATGAATATATATATGACCAGAGAAAATGATGCTAACTGAAATGAACACCAAGACATAGAAACAGCAGGTCTTCTTTCGTTTAGTTGTCAAGCTTGATGTAGCCAATGTACTGCAGATAGTTCTTTCTTCTTACTTTATGTCATTTTTCTTTTCCTATTGTTTTTATTGCAATTCCAGTCTTTGATTCTGGTACCCTGTATCCTGTATATGCCTTTATCTGATTGGGGGAAGGGAAGGGAAATAACAAAATGCTGAAAGAAGTACAAATGGTGATCCATTGCAACAATGATACTCACAGGACACTATGGCAGAAATTAACGTTACAATGTAATGGGGGTGGGAAGGAGAGGAGCGAAGGGACAGGGAGAAAAACACTAAGTGGGTAATAATGTTCAATGAGAAATGTAACTTACTCATGTAAATGTAACCCCTCTGTACAGCATCTTTATAATAAAATAGATTTTTAAAAATATAAAAAGTAATTTTTTCCATAAACTCTCAAGCTAATACCAATGGAACTTCTGAGTTTGTGTCAAAGAGTTTTTTAGGACTTTCAAGAGCTAGTGCTGAGTACATACAACCACAATTAAGTGATAATGAGAAAAGTAGTGCTTTTTATTGTATTATATGAAAAAAGGAAAATTTCTTTTCATTTCTGTTAACATAGAATTCGTGTTTGTGATCTTCACTGTTCCCAGGTTAGACTAATCTCTTGTTCTTAGTTTTCTTTGGTATGTATAGCTTGGACATGTAATCTGAGATATTCTTTGTTTAATTTGGAGGCACTCCTCCCTGGGCAAGAAGTTAGTCTGGAGGCCCCCTGAAACTTGCTCTGGTTTCTCTCGCACAGCTCACTGAGGAACTTAGGAGTTTGTGAGAGTGACTGCTAATTAAGTGCCTCTTACTAATAAGAATTATTGGTAGGATATGAAAACATATTTGGATAATAAATATACTAGAAAAAATTTTAGTTTGCTATTTTTTATCACTACATTTCTTTTTGTCTAAGTATAAAAGCCAGATTTACCCTAAGGACCTAGAATAAGCAAAATGGCTTATAGAGCTCAGATCATTTTTTTCCACAGAAGATGACAGCAGCAGAAGAAATACAGGTCCACAACTGGCACAAGGAAGAGAGAGTTTGATTTCTCCTTAATTCTTAGGTTCGAATGTTCAAGGAAGAACTCTCGGGACTTATGACACCTTAAGGACCTAACATTTCCTGTGTAGTTCCATCATAGGAAGCAGTAGGTGCCAAGCCTGACTGGTGACCTTGACTGTGTCCTAAGAACGCCCAGCAGGGCTCTGTCATGGTCACTGGAGAGGCAGGATTGCACTCTAAGAGGACCTACAGGAAGGTGGTAACAAGGCCTGTGTCAGGGTTTTGCCAGATCTAGATGATTTATAACAGGCACTATTGTCTTCTAGCTAAGAATGTGGATATATCATCGGGGTCCTGCAAACAAATATATCACAAGTGTTAGCTTGCACCATTTCCTTATGAAAACCAGCAAAAGGTCATTAATGCCCTCTGGACATATTCTCATCAATATTTAGTAGGTAAAAAGCTATAAAATCAAGTTCATTATGAGGAAAAAACCCAGATGAAAACCAAATTGTAGGAACATTTACAAACAATGTTTTTCTGTACATATCAAATGTGACAAAGTTTTAAAAGTTAATGAAGCTGGGAAAGTTAAATGGATTTCTTTTTAATTATAGTTACAACTGTCTTTTACATTTCAACTACTTAACAAAAAGAAAGTAGACCAAGCATCACCAGTGGCTCACACCTATAACTCTAGCTATTTATAAAGCTGAGATCTGAGGAAAGTGGATTATAGCTAGAACAGGTGGGAAAAATCTGTGAAATTTTGATCTCCAATTAACCATTCAAAATCAAGAAGTGAAAGTTTGGTTCAAGTGATAGACTGTTACCCTTGAGTTAAAAAGCTAAAAATCAGCTCTCTGAGTTCAAGCCCCAGTATGTGCGCGTGCACACACACACACACACATACACACACACACACACACACACACACACACACACACACACACACACATTTTATCTCAAAAAGAACCAGTGACTAGGAAACAGAAACAAGATAATTTTCTTTATTTTATTTCATTTTTGTCATGTTTCATCTTTATCTCTCTTTGCGAGGTTAAAGGGGCATTCAAAAGGAGAGACAAATGATGAACATGTGTATCAGTGATATTCAATTGGTACTATGCTGAAAATGACCTATGCAACTTGTTTGTGGGGAAGGATGGGAAAACTGGAAGAGATGAAGGGAAAGGTTAACATTGTCCAAAAAGAAATGCACTCAGGGAAGTAGAACTGTGGCTCAATATGAGTGCCATTCTTCAGCAAAAGAGCTCAGAGACAGTATTCAGGCCCTGGGTTCAAGCCTTATTACTTACTGAAACAAAAACAAAGACAAAAGAAATGTAGTCATTGCCACAATATATAACTATTCCTTCTAGATCTCGAAGAAGAAGAAGAAGAAGAAGAAGAAGAAGAAGAAGAAGAAGAAGAAGAAGAAGAAGAAGAAGAAGAAGAAGAAGAAGAAGAAGAAGAAGAAGAAGAAGAAGAAGAAAGAAGAAGAAAGAAGAAGAAGAAAGAAGAAGAAGAAGAAGAAGAAGAAGAAGAAGAAGAAGAAGAAGAAGAAGAAGAAGAAGAAGAAGAAGAAGAAGAAGAAGAAGAAGAAAGAAGAAGAAGAAGAAGAAGAAGAAGAAGAAGAAGAAGAAGAAGAAGAAGAAGAAGAAGAAGAAGAAGAAGAAGAAGAAGAAGAAGAAGAAGAAGAAAGAAGAAGGAGGAGGAGGAGGAGGAGGAGGAGGAGGAGGAGGAGGAGGAGGAGGAGGAGGAGGAGGAGAAGGAGAAGGAGGAGGAGGAGGAGGAGGAGGAGGAGGAGGAGGAGCAGGAGCAGGAGCAGGAGGAGGAGGAGGAGGAGGAGCAGGAGCAGGAGCAGGAGGAGGAGGAGGAGGAATTTAATAAAACCAAACCAGTGAGAGAGAAAAATTGAGAGAGCAAGGGAAGGGGTGACATTTTAAAAAAGAAATATATCCAGACCTGACTTATGACTATAACCTCTGTATAACTCACCTTTGTAATAATAATACAAAAAATAAAACAGAAATAGAGTGCTGGAGGCATAACTCAAATGGAAGATCTGACTAATATGTATGTGATATCAAGTTCAAACCCCACTATCAATTTCCCCTTCAAAAATGGCTCTTCTCATCACTTGTGCTTCCCTAGCTTATGAAAGGCGGTGCAAACAGTTAAAGAGAGAGAAAGGTAATCTGTCAGGCACAGAACTGTACTTGCAATGAGCAGTACTTGCTAGAACACATGCTGACTAGAACAGATGATGACTCCGTGTTTTCTGAAATAGACAGATCTAGTTGAGCTTGAATACAGGCTCCACTGTATACTAGATGGGAACTCAAACTTAACCTAACTCTCTGGAGCTCAAATTCTTCATAGGTAAAGTCAGCATAACAATATGTATCTCACGGGATTATGGAGTGGGTTTTATCTTAGGTGTGTATGCAACACTCAAGCACTGCTGGAAGGAGTATAAACTGGCATGTTTACTATATTACTTAACAGTAATACAACAACTACTACAGACTCACGCCTGTAATCTTACTTAGAAAAGAGGTTGAGAAAGAGGATCAAGGTTCTAAGCCTGAACAGAAAACTGGATCAGACTCATCTCCAATGACTTCTAAAAAAGCTTGAGGTGGAGGTTGGTCCAAGTGGTAGAGTGCTAGACTTGAGCATAAACCTCAGGAACAGTGCCCAGGTCCTGAGTTCAAGCCCTAGGTCCAGCACAACCACACACACACACACACACACACACACACACACACACATACAAACACACACTACATTTTGTAAGTTCCTCTCACCCCACTTAGCAAAACTTTCCTTCTTCCAAGCTCAACAGTTGTTGTTTTGGTTTAAAAGGGACTTACTGTGTAGCTCAGGCTTCTCTTAAGTTTACAATCCTCCTGGAAACTAGGATTACAGTCATGTCTACCATAATTAGCTTCACTCAGTAATTCTATTTATAACATTTTCTGCAAGAAATTCATTCATGCTCATGAAGATATGTGGCTTAAAGCTGTTCACATTAATATTCTACTGTACAAAATGTAAATAATATAGCTGGACATGATACTATGCTACCATATGGTAATGCAATCATTACTCAGGAACCTGACACAGGAGAATTAGGAGTTGAAGAAATCCTGGTCTACACTGCAGAACATTGTCTCCAAAGGAAAGAAATTCTATAAGTATTAATCTACTATGAAACATACAATATGTTAAATTTATAAAATGGAACAAATAGATCATTGTTAATGGAAATAAAATCTTGTCAGAAATTTTAAATACATACATATGCATATATATTTAAATTTGGAGAAATAAAATTTCAAGTGGTATTATCTGCATCTTTCAGTCTGTCACTATCTATTTACTGACACATTGATTTCTGTTTAGTCTTCACAAAACACTGTTCTCTCACATAAGTAACAAAAAAAAGTGAAAAAGAAAAAGTACAAAAATGCATTATCAGACCTTTTCCGCTTGACTCATACATATACTAGATATTGTCAGGAAAATGAACCCTTAAATATGTATTTTAATGTTTTTTTCTTTCATGCATGTGTTTCTAACGCATTTATAAGATTATCTCTTTGTTGCTTTGTATGTCCCTCCCCCACAGTATAACCCCTGCTTTCACTATATTTGATGTCAGTATAACTTGTGGAGGAGATGGGGAAAAACCAGTTGTTTAAGGATACAGGCGGACCTGTTGCAACAATGAGAAGTACAAGTTGTCATGTCCAAAACGAGCTTTACAACGTCTGTGCGGGGGTGGGGGGGAAGGGGGGGAAAGGAGAAGGATTGGGATTGGGGGGAGGGGGGAGGCCGGGAAGGGATGTGAAGGGTAAACCAAAGGAGGAGGCTGCAATGCTTGGTAGGAAATGTACTCATTATCCTGCCCATGTAATTGTAACCCCTCTGTACAGTATGTTCACAAATAAAATTAAATTAAATTAAAAAAAAGAGAAAAAATGCATTATCATAAATACAAATGTAGATTAATCCCTACCATAATAATTTGGAAAGCATGCATTAGGTTAATGACATTGAATATTGCTCAAGAAGGGTTGTCTAGGAGAATGTACAGTGTGTGTATGTGTGTGTGTGTGTGTGTCTGTGTGTCTGTGTGTGTGTGTCCGTGTGTGTGTGTGTGCGCGCGCGCTCCATGAGTGAGTCTGAAGTAGACCAATTATACTTGGTTAGTCTTTTTGCTCAAAGCTGACACTCTAGCACTTGAGCCACATCTCCGCTTCTGAATTTTGGTTTCTGAATTGGAGAAATATCTCAGATTTTTCTGCCTGGGCTGCTTTAAACCAAGATACTCAGTTTTTGACCTCTAAAGTAGATAGATTTTAAAACATGAACCACTAGTGGACAGCAACTATGTTAACATTTTTGCATGTTTGAATAAATTTTAAAGTAAGACATACATGTTACGTTTGAGAATGGTGGGAAATAGTAATTAATGTTTAACAGAATTTAAAGCATACAAAGCTGAGAATGGCAAGTCTCTGAGAATAGGATGGAATATATCAAACTTACCTATGACAGTTTTCAGTCTGTGCACAGAAATGACTGCATTGTTGGAGGCCAAGGCCATAAGACAGCTGAGCTCTAGCTGGCTGCTATGCTCATGAGACCAGTTAGTGCTACTCACAAGATTGTGATGTCGTTGGATGGCAGGGATCAGCTTCAAGTTCAGAGGCTGGAATGTTTCTATTCATCTAGAAGGCGAAATATACCAGGACCGAATGACTGGGAATGTGGTTAGTGGTAGAGTGCTGGCCTCGCATGCATGACACACTTGATTTGATTCCTCAGTATGATGTAAGCAGAAAAACTGGAAGTGGTGCTGTGGCTCAATTGGTAATGTGCTAACCTTGAGCAAAATAAACTCAGGGAGAGTGCCCAGGCCCTCATTTCAAGCCCCAGCACTGGAAAAAAAAATTTTTTAAGTGCAAAATGCTGTTTGTTGAAATAAATATTCTGAATAATTCTTTTTACTCACTAGAAAATTGTGCTGTTGAGAATTCATAATGAACTTTGTTAGGAAAAAGTAAATTAATGAAATATTATCTGGCATTGGACAGGACATAGTGAGATCTAAAAATGATTGCTGACTATGGTTACTTGATACAACTAACGTTACAGATACACTTGCCAGATTGTAATCGTTTAAGAATAGAATCATGGGATTTTTCTTTTTCAAAATAATTTTACTGCCAGGCCCCAGTGGCTCACACCTGTAATCCTAGCTACTAAGGAGGCTGAGAACTGAAGGTCTCTATTCAAAGCCAGCCTGGGCAATAAAGTCTGTGAGACCCTTATCTCCAACTAAAGGTTCAGAAAATGTAAAGTGGCACTGTTGCTCAAGTAGTAGAGTGCTAGCCTTGAGCTGAAATGCTGAGGGACAATGCCCAGACACAGAATTCAAGCCCCACAACTGACAAAAATAATAATAGTAATAATATTAATTTTGTTACAATTAAGGTATTATAGATAAAGGCTGCCATTACATATTTTGTTTATTTGCTCAAAGAAACACGTATCCATCTTCATTGCCAACAGCCAGGATTTGACCATCTGCTTTCCAGCTGATCTCTGTGTGTAGAGGCAATGCCTAATACAACACAATACAAACCAGTTCTGACTTTAATTTTTCTCTGCACATCTTAAAAATCAATGCTGACAACATAAAATAAAACATCCCTAAGTTTAAAACATTCTTCTAGACAAGTTAATGAAATCCTGAGAACAAGTATTTTAAGAATAATTTCAGAGAACTTGAACTCACAACTTGGGTTCTGTATCTGAAATTTATTGCTCGAGGCTAGTGCTGCCACTTTGAGCCACAATGCCACTTCCAGTTTTCTCATGGTTATTTGAACAGAAAAGTCTCACCAACTCTCCTCTCCAACCTGGCTTTGAACTAGGATCTAGAGACCTCAGCCCTCGGAGTAGCTAGGATTATAGGCATGAACCCCTGGCACCTGGTTAGAATAATTGCTCACCTGAGACAGAAGCTAGTAAGTATTAAATGCCAATCATGTTTAACTTTGTAAAATAAAGTTAACTGAAATGCCTTACACTAGAAATTTTAAGAAATAAAATGTTAGGTGTGTTACAAAGTTCTTACCAAAATCTACATATATTCATTGTCTTTTTATCTTCCAAAATTGTGTGCTTTCCAGAATCATACCTTACCTTTCCTTGCTGATTTCTTTATTTTATTTCATACAGAACCACAGATTCTTCAACTATAACATATTTATGTGAAGAGCTTGCACATATCTATTTTCAGTCCAAACTCCTTGTAAGCATCTCTCATCCATATATTCAACTGCCATAAAAACTTGTGAAACACTAATCATCTCTTTCCATTACTGGATATTAATGTGTAAGTAAAATTTAGGAAAATAAAGAAAAACATCAATAAATATAACATAATTTTGATAGTAATACTAAACATAAATTCAATGTTGAGTATTTTCTGAGCAACTTAATAAAAACCTCAAGGAAAAGAAATCAACTTTTTTGAGTGCTGATGTTTAAACTCAGGACATTACCTTCTCACTTAAGCTTTTTCCCTAAAGGGTGGTGCTCAATAATTGAACCATAGCTCTCCTTCCAACTTTCTCTGGGGGATTATATAGAGATAAGAATCTCATGGAATCATTTGTGTCCCTCTCTTGGGGTTCATGTCACTTAACATCATCTTATATGGTCATATGATACCATGTACTAATGTACTCGTTACTGCAAGTAAGGGAAACTACGGAATCTATGGTTATATAAATATATATACATATATATATATATACATCTCTATATATGTATGTATATACACATATACATATATAAATATATACAATGTGATACACACACACACACACACACAAACACACACACACACACACACACACACACACACGACATTTTCTCTTTTTTAGTGGGAAAATACCATACAGAGGGTTTGCAATTACATGGGCAATGTAATGAGTATATTTCTTATCAAGAATTGCCTCCTCCTTTGTTTCCCCTTCCCATCCACCCCCCGCACCTACGCACCCCAATCCAAAGTTGTAAAGTTCCTTTTTCAACATAACGTCTTGTACATCTCATTGTTGTGATGAGTCCACCTGTACCCCTATTTAAACAATTTGTTTTTTCCCTTCCCTTCTACAAATTATACCAACATCAAATACAGTGAAAACAAGGGTTGTACCGTGTGGGAGGGACATGCAAAGCAACAAAAAAATCATCTTATAAATATGTTAGAAATAATCACAAGAAAGAAAAATCAGTTGAATCCTTATCTTGGGGTTCATTTTGCCAACATCTACTTATCTGACTGTTTCTACCTGTCTCAGACATATACTACTTATTGCAAATATGGGAAACCATGAGACCTATGTTTCTTTGGGCCTGGCTTACTTCACTTAATATAATTTTTCCAAGTCTTTCCATTTCCTAACAAATGGAGCCATGGCATTCTTTCTGTTGAGGTATAGGATTTCATTGTGTATATATACCACATTTTCTTGATCCATTCATCTACTGAGGGGCCTCTGGGTTGGTTCCATATCTTAGCTATGGTAAATAATGCTGCAATAAACATCGTTGTGCTGGTAGCTTAGTATGGTCTTGTTTGTGATGATTTGGTAAATGCCTAAAAGTGGGATTGTTGGGTCATAGGAGAGCTCTAAGTGGAGTCTTGGAAAAAAATTATATTAAGTAAGCCAGATCCAAAGAAACATAGATCCTATGGTTTCCCTTGTCTGCAATAACTAGTATATGTCTGGGACAAGTATAAAAGTTCAAAAGCTATGTATATATGATCAGATAAGATGATGTGAAGTGAAATAACCCTCAAGATAGGGGTTTATCATCTATATTGTGATTTTTTTTGTTTCCTTGTGTGTTCCTCCCACAGAGTATGACCCCTGTTTTCACTGTATTTGATGTCGGTGCCCTGCATCTTGTATACACACTTCTCTAGCTTGGGGAGGGGAAGGGAGAAAACAAAATGTTTAAACAAGGATACAGGCTGACCCATTGTAACAATGAGATACACAAGACACTATGTTGAGAAAGGAAGTTTACAATTTAGGCAGGGAAGTGGGGAAAGGGGGAAGAGGGAGTGTAGTTGTGAAGGTGGGAGGGAAGGGAGGGTAGGGGAAAAACAAAGGAGGAGGTAGCAATGCTTGATAGAAAATGCACTCATTACCTTGCTCATGTAACTATAACCCCTCTATACAGTATTTTTACAATAAAAACCTCTCAAAAAAAGGAAGGTGTCATGTACACCAAGTATAGTAGCCCACATCTGTAATCCTAGCTGATTGAAAAGCAGAAATGTCTGAGGCCAGGCCAGAGAAATAACTGCCAAGACAGCCATCTCAACAAATGATCTGGTCATCCTGGTTCACATCTGTAATCCTACCTAATTATGTGGGAGGCATAGGTAGCAAAGTCTCAGTCAATCTAAGATCAGACCTGGGCAAAAACTTAAAGAACTCAAGCAAATAAAAGGGACTAGAACTATGGCAACAGTAGTTGAGCTGCTTGGTGCTATACAACCAAAGTCCTGAATAAAACCCTAGTAATACTCTTCTCTTCCACCAAAAAGCCTAAGTAATTTTGATTTATTGGAACATCTAATTTCAAGGGCACTGACAGATTAGAGATGATGACACTCTCTTTAAAATTAGGTATTCAAAAGAGACAAAGTTATTTAGGCTTTGAAAGAATTGAAAAGGAAGGAAAATGCATATGATTTTTGTTAGCTCCATAATTCTTGAAATCATAAAATGCATATATCCATGTATGTATGTATATACATGTATGTATATACATGTATATATACGTACAAGTGGTTCATCTCTTTTATGTGTAGCAAATGGTACAAATGAATCTGTACAATCACTACTCAAAGGCATGAATAGACGAAGAGAATGAGCAAAGAACTTATTCAGGAATCTATTCCTAGCCAATTACCCTGACAATATTTTACATCAGTTTGCATGTGTCAGTTACTGCAGTACAGGGACAGTATGGCAACAATGGGATACCAGGCAGAAGAAATGAGAAATGAGATACAAATTGGACAATATTCTTTCTGATGGGTAAGTAGAATTTCCAGTGTGTGTGTGTGTGTGTGTGTGTGTGTGTGTGTGTGTGTGTGTGTGTGCGCGCGCGCGCGTGCGCGCATGCGCGTGTGTGTGTATTGCATTTTCTTGATTCATTTCTCTCTTGAGGGATAGGTGGGGTGATTCAGTAAGCATGGTTGTGCTGAAACTTTTACTACATCCTAGTTTGTAAATGTTCAGGTAAATGCCTAGGAGTAGAGTTTCTGGATAATATGGAAGTGGGTAGTCAAAAGAGGGGTGAAGAGGGAAAATGAGAAGAATGAAAAGGAGAACAGGGGTGAAGTGCAGAGAGGAATCCAGTAAATATCCTAAAAATTAAAAAGAGTTAAGGAAGAGGTTCATAGAGGAGACATGGATGAGAATGTTGAAAGGGTTGTCATTGATCAAGGTATATTGTATGCATAAACTGCTTTGTTTAATGATAACTCCTTTGTTACTTAAAATAATAATTAAAAATCATGTCCCTAAAATGTTATGCCATTAGAAGCAAAGCATGAGAATCTGCTCAGATCATCTCTAGGGTCTATAAATCTTTTTTCATTTGGATGAGTTTTAGAACAACACTAATGAAGCATATCATCTGAAGAAAAATTAATGATTTCCAGCTATTTAAAAAAATCATTTTTGGAGATATGGCTCAAGTGGCAGAGTGCTACCTAATGAGCAAAGCTATCAGATATTGAATTCAAGTCTTTTTTTAAAGTGAAAATACTGTACAGAAGGGTTACAATTACATGGGCAAGATAATGAGTACATTTTTTATCAACCATTGTAGCCTCCTCCATTGTTTCCCCTTCCCATTCCTTCCCATTCTCCCCCTACCCCTCTAATTTTCCCCACTCCCCGCATGAAAATTGTAAAGTTCATTTTCGACATAATGATTTGTACATCTAATTGTTGCAATGGGTCCAACTGTATCTCTATTTAAACGATTTGTTTTTCCCTTCCCCTAAACAAATTATACCGACATCAAATACAGTGAAAGTAGGGGTTATACTGTGGGGGAGGGACATACAAAGCAACAAAGAAATATCTTACAAATTTGTTAGAAACAATCTCAGGAAAGAAAAAAAAGCATTTGAACACATATCTTAGGGTTCATTTCCCTAACATCACCTTATCTGACCTTTTCTGCTTGACTCAGAAATAATCTAGATATTGGAAATAAGGAAAACCATGGGACCTATGTTTCTTTGGGCCTGGATTACTTCACTTAATATAATTTTTTTCCAAGACTTTCCATTTCCTAACAAATAGGGCAATGTCATTCTTTCTGATGGAGGCATAGAATTCCATTGTGTATATATACCTCATTTTTTTTGATCCATTCATCTACTGAGGGGCATCTGGGTTGGTTCCATATCTTAGCTATAGTAAATACTGCTGCAATAAACATAGTTGTGCTGGTAGCTTTAGTGTGGTCTTGTTTGCAAACATTTGGGTAAATGCCCAAAAGTGGGATTGCTGGGTCATAGGGGAGCTCTATGTGGAGTCTTTTGAGGAACCTCCATACTACTTTCCAAAGTGGTTGAACAAGTTTACACTCCCACCAACAATGCAATAAGGTTCCCTTCTGTCCACATCCCCTCCAGCATCTGTTGTTATTAAAGTTCTTGATTTTAGTCATTCTAACTGGAGTGAGGTGGTATCTTAATGTTGTTTTGAGTTGCATTTCTTTTATGGCTAGGGAGGTTGAGCATTTCTTCATGTGTCTATTGGCCATCCTTCTTCCCTTTTCAGAGAAGTTTCTCTTTAAGTCTTTAGCCCACTTATTTATTGGGCAGTTGTTTCTTTGGGGATTTGTTATTGGGGGATTTAATTTTGTGAGTTCCAAGTATATTTTAGATATGAGACCCTAGTCCGTTGTATGGTTAGTGAAGATCTTCTCCCAATCCGTGGGCTTTCTATTGATCTTGCTAGCTATGTCCTTTGCCATGCAGAAGCTCTTCAACTTCATGCAATCCCATTTGTCCAACCTTTCTTTGATTTGTTGTGTTTCCGTGTCTCTATTAAGACAATTTCAGCCTGTGCCAAGGAGACCTAGGGTTTCTCCTATTCCATCCTGTAATGTTTTGAGAATGTCAGCTTTGATTCCGAGGTCTTTGATCCATTTGGAGTTGATTCTGGTACAGGGTGATATATAAGGATCTAGCTTTTGTTTTCTACAAGTAGTTAACCAATTTTGCCAGCACCATTTACTAAAGAGACTGTCTTTCTTCCATTCTATTGTTTTAGCTCCCTTATTGAAAATTAGATGGCTATAGGTCTATAGGTTCATTTCTGGGTTTTCAATTCTATTCCATTGGTCCTGAGGTCTGTTCTTGTGCCATTACCAAGTTGTTTTGATTACTATGGCTTTATAGTAGAGTTTGAAATTTGGTATTGATATTCCTCCAGCAGTGTTATTTCTGTTGAGGATCGGTTTTGCTATTCAGAGCCTTTTATTGTTCCATATGAATTTTTGGATTGCCTCTTCTATTTCCTTGAAGATTGAGTGAATTTAACTCTTGATCTGGAACATAAGTGAAAACAGTCAATAAAAGTCAATCACTGTCCTGAGCACTGGTAGCTCATGCCTTTAAACCTAACTTTAATCAGAAGGCAGGGATCTGGGGATCTCAGTTCAATGTCAGCTCAGATAAGAAAGTCTGTGAGATTTTCATCTCCAATTTACTGCCAAAGGAAGCTGGAATTGGATTCGCGGCTCGTAGCCTACAGCAAAAAGCTCAGGAACAGAACCCAAGCCTTGAGTTCAAGCCTTAGAACAGTGCAATACATACACAAGGGAAGTAATTCACTCAAATTCTCAACCTTTAATTTCCCTAATCCTAACTCTAATCCTGGTCACAACCCTAAGAGTAACCTTGATGATAATAGTAACCCAATCCTAAAATTAATGGAAAATTCTGAAGTTTAGATACATCCTTACAGATACTCATTGTCTTTGAAATGATTTGCAGTTTGCTCCAAATCCTACAGATTCCCTGACTTGGAATCTGAAATCTATCTTTTTCTCTATTATGAATCTTTAACCTCAAATCCTAATATCATGAAAAATACCATAGTTTCCAATGATATTAACTTTTACAGAACTCCTGTATCTCCAAAAAGAAGTTGCATGTTTACTTAAAATCTACTCTAGTTCCTAGCCCTTACTATATATCTAAACCTTACTAGAAACCTAACTTTAAATTTAACCCTATTGAGCCCTGCATAGGAAACTTAGAGAAACTCTGTAGTTTTTGGTAAGTTTCAAACTTAATTTACTTGAAAGTGTTAGCAGAAAATTCAGTTTTACCTTAAAGCTTAACCTTCCCTAATCCTAAGCCTAACCTGAATTAGAAACGTAACCCTAACCCTGGAACTAATGGGCTTTGGATTCTAAAAGCCACACAAATACATTAGTTTTTATTAATCCTTTGATTCAACTCATCTTTCTCAAAATGGTTTGTAGTTTTACTCATTATCTTGCCATTATTGTACCCCAAGACCTAACTGAAATATTGAGGTTAACCCTCACACTAATCATAACCTAATCTTAGTATTGTTAACAGTTTCTTATTTCATATTCATCCTAATTCTAACTCGACTTGTTATTCGAAGATTTACTTTCAGTTGGACCCTTATCTTTCCATTTCCCTAATGCTTACACTAACCCCAACTGGAACTGAAACCTTTCACCTTGATAGTCCAATTCTAATATTTAAGAAAAAGACTCTAGATTTAAATCATTCTAATCAACACTCCAGTTTGCACTCTGGAAATTAGTTTCAGTTTGCCCTCATTCCCACAAATTTTCTGATTCTACTTCTGAAGTTATCTTGTTCCCTAACATGAACCATTATATTACTTGTCCTCAAATTCTCATTATCAGGAAAAATATTGTAGTTTCCATTCGTCCTACCTTTTCCAGAAACCCTGTACCCTAAAACAGTTTCAGATTTACTTACCATCTAGTCCATTACTTAATGCTAACTTTCAGCCTAAACCTCTCATTAATCATTATGAGAATGATCACTGAGAAATAAATATAATGATAATGCTCTAGTTACTATTCAATCTCACATTTTTGCTTCTACTTGTAAGTAAAAACTCAAGTTTATACTAAAAACTTTCTTATTCATAACAGTAATCATAATCAGAACAAAATACTGATCTTAATCTTAATCCTAATTATATGACAATACTAACACTAACACAATTACACTAGTTTTCACTCATCCTAACTTGATTCAAATAAGACTTCCAAAATTAGGTTTCATTTATTTTTCGAATATCTTAGTCATTTTCTAATCCTAACATAATCTTAACTGGAACATTGACAATAACCATAAGTCTAACTGTAAGTATATTCTAATATAAATAACAATACTTTAGTTCACATTCATTCTAATTCTTACTAGACTTAGTCTAAATTTACCTTCAATTTGAGCCTCATTTTTTTCTCCTTCACTCTAACCCTAACCATGGCTGGCATCCTAACCATAACCTTGACACTAACAGTATCCCAATTCTAAAATTTATGAAAAATGCTCATTTTCTACAATCCTAACTGAAATTCCACTTGTAATTCTTGAAATAAATTGCAGGTTTTCTGTAAACCCTACAGATTTTCTCACCCTTAATTCTGAATGTATCTTGTTCCATAAGAGGAATCATTATACTCATTGATCGCAAATCCTGATATTATGAAATACATTGTACTTCCATTATCTCAGCATTTCCTGAATTCCTAGAACCTAAAATAAGTTCAGCTTTACTTATCATTTAACACATTTCTTTTTTTTTTTCTTTTTGTCGGTAGTGGGACTTGAACTCTGGGCCTGGACACGATCCCTGAGTTCTTTAGCTCAAGGTGGGAGCTTTACCACTTGAGCCACAGCACCACTTTTGGATTTTCTGGTGGTTAATTGGAGATAAAAGTTTCACAGACTTTCCTGCCCAGGTTAGCTTTGAACTGGGATCCTCAGAAATCAGCTTCGTGAGTAGCTAGGAAAATAGGCACAACCCACTAATTTAACCCATTTCTGTACTCTATCCTCTACCCCGGTTAACCAGAAACCTAATCCTAATCACAGTCTGATTTAACTCCAAATGGTTAATGTAAGGAAAATTGTCTAGATTCTATTCAATCACACATTTTTTTGCTTCTACTTCTTAGTAGAAAACTAAAAGTTACCCTAAAGCTTATCCTTCCCTAACCCTAATTAGAACAAAAAAGTATCTCACACTTTAAACCAAATTATATCTGAATGTTTAAAGTAATATAAACACTGGTTTTCATTCATTCTAACTTTGATGCCATTCATTCTTCTTAAAATATGTGGCAGTTTTTCACAATATCTTACATCTTTTTCTCATCTTAACCCCAGCTCTAACTGGAACACCTTGCCTAAGCCTAAGCCTACATATAACCGAATCATCATGTTAATAGCAAGCCTCTTTTTTTACATTTATCCTAACTCTTGCTCAGCGTGTACGTCTAATTATTACTTGCATTTTGAACCTAAATTTCTAAGTGTTTTCATATTTCTTAACAGGTTTTATTTTTCATTATTTTTTGAAAATTTTATTTTGTTGTAAGGATGCTTTAAAGAGCGAATAAGTACACATGTAATATAAAGAGTACATTTCTTGTTGAGCATTGTTACCCCCTTCTGTCTTGTTCTCCCACTAACCCATCCCTCCCCACTTCCCTTACTCCTCCCTCCCCATGGTGTAAACTTCATTTACAACATAGTGTCTTTTGAGTATCATTGTTGCAATGGGTCATCCTGTGTTGAAGTTAAATTTTCTATTTCCCTAATTCTAATTCTAATTCTGCCTGGGGTCCTAACCCTAACCATAATAATAATGATAACTCAATTCAGAAGTTAACAAAAAATATTCAAGTTTTTATTCATCTTATTAATGCACTGTACAGCTTGAATTAAGTTGCAGTTTAGCTTAAATCTTCCAAATTAGTTTATATGCACATATACAAAGATGTAATTTTATGTGAAAAACAGAAGATCTTTAGAGAAAGGAGTAATGAAAAGGAAATAGAGGGACTATAATCAAATTCTTTAAATATATTATAGAATTGCCACTTCTGACAATTAATAACCATTAAGAAAATAACTAAAAATTAATAAAGAACACACTGCCTTCTAATGTTCTTTAAGAGAGCCATGATATGTCTTGTGAAAGAAATATTGTGTTAGATAAACTTTGTTCATACATAATTTATATTGTTATTGGCCAATTATTTAACTTAATGAATAAAAAAGTCAAATAAGATTCCATGACAAAAAATATAAAACAATTATTTAGCAATTGTTTGAGAAAAAGTTATAGTCATGAGTTTTAGGAAACTGAATTTCTATTTCCCAGAAAGCAATGAATTAGATTTACTAATCTAGTATTTGTAGTAAGTATAGAGAACATAATTGGCATGAAAAACAACTAACTGTACATCTTCTTTCTTGAATGAGTGATATTTTAAACATTATATTTTATTCAAATGAATGCTTAGGTTTACATTTCAAAATAAATGTACTTCTATCTCCTTTCAGAACAAGTACTTACCCTGCAATTAAATGTACTAGCATATTCAGGTATTTAAGAGTTAAATTTTCTTTGTTTGAAATGTAGCTTTACATGTTCAGAATGACATGATTTTTTATTCATAAATGTCTAACCTCGGATTTTTGCTTCATCAATATAAATTGTCTCATGAGGGTGTAGTGAGGGCTTCAGTAACCAGAGTGGTCAAAACCATTTCCTGAATTGTAAATTTTAAATCTAATCATTTTTAACCTTTGATTACATCATTTATTGTCTCTTCAGAGCAATTAAGCTAAAATAAATACTACTTTTTAAACATTTCACTCACATTGTAAATAATATTAACATAGGTTAAAAAGACACTAATCATTTCAGACTCATATTTGGTGGTCTTAGTGTGAAGAATGTAGAGAGTAGAAGGACTTTATACTCAATAAATATTTTTGGTTAAATTAAATCATATATCTGGATTTCTAATTTGAAAGTTAATCACATGGAAACAGGGAAACAATAAAAAATAATTACTTTGGGATCATTATTCTTCTTAAAATTATGAAGCAAAAACATCTCTAAGAAATATATTTTTCAGGGGCTGGGAAGGTGACCTCAGCACCACATAAGCAGAAAAAAAAAAGCTGGAAGTGGCACTGTGGCTCAAGTGGTAGAGTGATAGCCTTGAGCTGAAGAGCTGAGAGACAGCACCCAGGCCCAGAGTTCAGGCCCCATGACCAGACCCTCCCCCCCAAAAATATATTTTTTCTCAATAAAATGTTTCAATCCTTAGTAAAGTGCATTATACTTTAATATAAAGTTTTTCTCAAAATAGAAATTTTGCAACTAATCTAATGTATGTATTTATGCACAAAATGCTGTGACTTGTAGCAGTTATGTGATTTTATTTTTACTTTTTAGTTGTGACATGATCCCTACATACTTTTATTACAAACATCTGTAATTATACAAATCAAGCTTATGCACACTAATTTATGTAAGATAATATTCAAACAAAATTATCTTTTTTCCTGTCTCTAACGGGGAAGGATGATGTGCTGAATTGTATTAAATGAAAGTACTCTAATGAAGAGTCTTTATGGAATGGAAATTTGCAACATGAGGATGGGATAATGAGCACTTTCTACTTGGCTGAACAGGAATTCTTGCTTCTACTTTCTTACCTTTTAATCACACAAGGAAAGCCACAAAATTTGAAGTTCATATGAAGGAATTGCATTGCTAAATGATGTGTCAACTCTGCTCAAAAGTATGATCTTATCACTAGTTCTTTGTGCTTGCAGGCTGATCTACTTCTGTATCGTATGTTTCATATTATTAAGCTTATTAGTAATTCAGCCATGAGAACATTGCAAGAGACTCCTGAAAATCACGGCTATTGCTGTGTAATAATCAGAAGAGAGAAAAAAGATTATATTAATCTCCAATTCCTCCTTTTGGCCTTTAATATACCAATTATTTGTCAAAACAATCATGTTAGATGTTAGTTTATTTTTCCCTTTTTATTTAGAGATTAAGCAAGTGCTTTTAGCAGTTAAAAGTGATGACAGTGGTATCAGAATGTGATATGAGCACCTTCTTCATAACAAGTAATGCTCTATGGACTGTAAATATGGAAGATACACTAAAATTTTCTCTCTCTCTCTCTCTCTCTCTCTCTCTCTCTCTCTCTCTCTCTCCACACACACACACACACAAACACACACACACACACACACACACACACACACACAGAGCTGTCACCAGACACATCAGAGATCAGTTCCATTTGTGATAATAGTTGATTGATGTTTGCTCCATTGTTTTATCTCGGCTTCAAGATCTTGCCTGGACCTTTATCTTTCTCTGAGATCAAGTCCCTAGATCTTAGTATATTGTGTGTCTGTGTATTCAAAATATGTTCCTGGCTGCTTCAGGCCAATTCACAATACCCTGAATGCAGTATCCTCAAACTTGACATTCAAAGTAAACTCCATGAATTTATACTACTATTCCAAAATACTAAAATTTATTTGATCTAGAAACGAAATAAAACTCCCACCTTGTTACTTTAGTAGCAATTGACATCATGAAAGTAGAATAATAATGATCAGAAACTGAAGTAAGAGAATCGGAGTATGTCTAAAATGTAGAATACAGGATCTGTATTACAGATACAAAATCTTGTTCAATAGGCTCATGAATTGAAAACCTGTAATCCTATATTGAAAGGAAAATTTACATATACAGTTTTCCAATTATTTTGCTTACCTATCACTTCTGATCACCTATCTTCTTATGAATGTTTATCATATCATTGAATAAATCACGATTTGCATGTACTTATCACCTTAAGGAAAGACAGTCTAATTTTATATCTTTCATTCTATGTAACAAATCCTTATTTTTTGTTTCTCTGTTTGCTGAAAAAAAATGTATCCCTGGAAACAGGATATTGACAGAAAATCTGGGTGTAATTTTCATTTTTTAAATTTCAAAAATAAACTTGGTTTTGATTAGTCGTTTTCTAACAATGAGTGATATTCATGAACACTAATATTTTGGTGCCTTTAAGCAAATTGAGACTTGATGTGGTATGGTAGTTTTTGGGTCTAATTGACTTAATCATTAGACCATTCATGTATAAGCATTTGCATTGAACTTTTTTATTTTTATATATACAATAGTCCCCAAAGTTTTACTTTAAAGTGATAATGGGAGGAAGTGTCTTCATGTTCAAAACTTTATATTTATTTCAATTAAAGTCCTGAAAATACACGATGTTCACTGGAGCAATATGATGAGAAACATGAGAAATATGAGAAAAATATTTCTAGAAAAAGATGAGAACATATTTCTAAAGAGAATGGATATATTGATTAAAACATAGAAAAGAGTTAAATAGGATTCTTGCTTGAGACTGCATAAATTTCATATGAATATAGCTCAAGATGAGACTGAGAGATAAATTCATACTTATATTACTGAGATTTACATCACAATATAAGAAATATAGGTATTTTAAGGAATTGATCTTTCAAAGCTCTAGTTACCTAATGGATGAAGAATGGAATTGAAAATTGCAGATGAAAACAAATCAACATGCAGGTATTATGATTTTATAATATTATATGAAAGCACTGAAGCTTTTGTCTTCTGAAAAAGAATGGTTAGCCTGTAATTGCAATGTAAATGTAATGAGTCTAATATGTTTCCTCCAAGATATCCAAGAGTACTATGCTCATTCTCTAAAGAGTAAATAAGTATTTTTATTAGTTTTGCTTAATATTAATTTACTTGTAGCAAAAGGTTATAATGTCTGCTCTCTTTCTTTCAATGTAATAACATATATTTCATATTATTACTGTCTCTTCATAGAAGCCTGAAATCACTATTTCAAAGTAACACAAACAGAAAAACAAAAATAACCAGATACAACCATCACAAATGCTAAATTATGTGAAAAAATCCACAATATCAAAAATAAACCTGAGGAAGTAGAAAAACAATGGCAGAATAAGAACAGAAAATTACCTTAGCTCTAGCTAATGAAACAGAGATTTAGAGTCCTAGAAGGTATTCCACTATTAGCAGGTCAAACCAAGTCAGGTATAATTATATATAAATATATAATTCAAAGAAGATTTTATACTGTCTTTACAAGAAAACAGAAATCTATGAAAAGTTACCCAGCCAGGCAGGTGACTGCTGTGACTGTGTTGGCCAACATATTCAAAAGCACAGCTGCACTGTGGAAATAAAAGGACCACATGGGAAAAAAGCAGGAACAGAGGAAGCCACATCCAAACACAGACACTATTCATCTTACCACTGGACAGTTCGAATTGTCATTGGAACCACAAGTACTAACATGACAACATCTCACCACAATTGATCTCTAATCCTACACTTAATCGCCTAGACAAAAACCAAATTTCAGAAAAACACATAACAACAGAAGACCAAACCAACACCTGAAAAATCAACCAAGAACATAGAGAGTCACCTATTAAGATCATAGATTCCCCAAATGAAAGCCAAGAAATCCACCAAATGGACAGAACAAATCAGAAAAATACAAGAAAACTGATGCCAAGGTAGTATAATTCACACAGGAACTGACCAGACATTAGAACAGACAATTAAGGAGCTAGAAGAGAGAATTCAAAATACGTTACAAATACTGCTGAAAAATGTGATTAACGAAAAGATACAAAATCCTTACAAGGAAATTTGTCAAAAAAGAAGACACCAATCAAAGATTAGCAAAATAATTCATGAAGACTACAAACAGAAAGATAAATAAAGTCTGAGAAGGCAAAGGAGTCCAAGGAAAAAATAGTTAAGTAGTTAAATAGTTAAAAGGTATGAGAAGACACAGCTAAAAAAACAGCCCCTCCAACTCCCCTAACCAAAGAAAAGATGTAAAGAAAGTCCACACAAGACCTAAAATAAAGCTTTAGTAAAGATAGAAGCCCTAAAAAAATGAGCAATTAGAAGATAGAGAAATCAAAACCAAAGTAGAAAGTCTCCACAGCGAATAGATGACATAGAAGATAATGTTAAGCATCAAAGACAGACTAGGTCTAATAGAAAAGAGGAGCTATCATTTAGAACAAATCCAAGAAATAAGAAACGATCTTGCTGGAAGTTCAAGATTCAGTTAGAAGATCAAAGTTGGGGGAGATAGGTATCAAGAAGGAGAAGAGCAGGAAACAAAATGGATGGGAAACATATTACAGAATTCTAGCAGAGAACATGCCAAACATCCAAACAGATAGGCTCATTCAGAGAAGAGAAGCCTTTAGAACACCAAACGGAGAATAACAGAACAGAACAACCCACTACCACATCATAATCCATTAGAGGATCATTAGAGATCAAGGAAAGGATTCTTTTTTTTTTTTAATTGTATTTTATTTTATTTGAGAACATACTGTACAGAGGGGCTACAATTACATGGGCAGGATAATGCATACATTTCTTACCAAGCATTGCAGCCTCCTCCTTTGTTTACCCTTCACTTCCCTTCCCCGCCTCCCCCCTCCCCCCACCCAATTTTACCCCCCTCCCCCCACCCAATTATACCCCCCTCCCCCCCCCCACACCGACATTGTAAAGCTGGTTTTGACATGACATTTTGTACTTCTCATTGTTGCAACAGGTCCACCTGAATCCTTAAACGACTTGTTTGTCCCCATCTCCTCCATATGTTATACTGACATCAAATATAGTGAAAGCGGGGGTTACACTGTGGAGGAGGGACATACAAAGCAACAAAGAAATAATCTTATAAATGCATTGGAAACACATGCATGAAAGAAACGAAAACATTAAAATACATATTTAAGGGTTCATTTTCCTAACATCACATTATCTGACCTTTTCCGCTTGACTCATACCTATACTAGATATTGCAAATAAGGGAAACCATGGGACCTATGCTTCTTTGGGCCTGGCTTACTTCACTTAATATAATTAAGGAAAGGATTCTTAAGCTGTCAGGAGAAAAGACTGATTATTTATAAAGGATATACAGTCAGAATAAATAATGATTTCTTAGCTGATGTGGTAAAAAGGAGAGCCTGGCATGATATATGGCAAACATTAAAGACAAACAATTACCAACTGTGAATACTCTCCCAAGCCAAACTCTCCTTTATATTTAAAGGATATATAAAAATATTTCATGACAAAGAGAACTTGAAAATTTTATATCCACCAAATCAACAAAATAGAAATTAATCAAATATATCCTACATAGAGAAGGTCAAGAAGAACAGGAACAGACCCTTACCAAATCTGACTAAAAAGAGAACTTATATAGATAGAAAGACAAGTAGAAAACTAACAGAGTGGGAGAAGGTCTTTATTACCTCTGGAACATACAATGGCCTCATATCTCAAATATTCTTAGAGCCCCAAAATTAACTCCCCCGAAAAAACAAATCCTCATAGAAACAATAACCCTCATAATATAATTGAGCTTAAGATTTAAGGAGAGACCTCTCTGAAGAAGAAATATGAATGGCCAATAGACACATGAAGAAATAAGCAACATTTCTGGTCATAAAAGAAATGCAAATCAAAGCAAAATTGAGATTCCACCTAACCCCAATTTGAATGAAGAAAACTAATAATAACAGATGCTGGGCTGGTGGGGATGTGGCCAAAAAGGAACATTACTACACTACTGGTGGAAATGTAAACTTGTTCAAATACTCTGTAAAGAAGTATAGAGGTTCCTCACTAGAGCTCCCCTATGACCCAGCAATGATGGATCAAGAAAATGTCGTATATATTCACAACAAAATTCTATGCTTCCATCAGAATGATTGACATTGTCCATTTGTAAGGAAATGGAATCATTTGGAAACATAATAATTCAAGCAAGCCAGACCCAAAGAATCAGAGGCTACATGTTTTCACTCATTTGGAAAAACTAGAATATGTCTAGGATATTCACAGTAGCTCAATAGCAATATGCATATCACCATATAAAATGATGCATATCGAAATGAGCTCCAAGAAATGGATGCAAGATGATTGTATAGTGAATTGTTTTTAGTTATTTCTATTTAGTTTTTCCCCTTTGGTTTATTTCCTGTACTCACTGTTTTTTATTTCTGTACCCTTTGTCTTATACATGTTAATCTGATTTAGGGAAAGGAAGGAAAATCACAGAAATGGTGGGACAAAGATTAACCAAAGCAACAGTGATATTCACTAGACACTATGTTAGAAATAAACGTTACAACTTTGTGGGAGTGGGATGTCAGGGTTGGGGGAAGCAGAAAAAAATGAGGAAGGGGTAACACTGTTAAAAATGTACTCATTTGGGCTGGGAAGGTGGCTCAATGGTAGAGTGCTTGCCTTACATACATGAGGCCCTGGGTTCGATTCCTCAACACCACATAAGCAAAAAGAAAAAATCCGGAAGTGGCACTGTGGCTCAAGTGGTAGAGAGCTAGCCTTGAGCTGAAGAGCTGAGGGACAGCGCCCAGGCCGAGTTCAGGCCCCATGACCAGACCAAAAAAAAAAAAATGTACTCATTACTTATGTAACTGTAACCCACTTCTCTGTATATCACCTTCATAATAAAAAACAAAACAATACAAAATAATTAGAGAACTCATACAAATACAGAAAATTAGAGACAAAAATGAGACAACACAACAGATATAAGCAAAATTAAGAATGTTATAAGAGAGTACTTTGAAAATCTTATGCCAATCACCTGAAGAATCCTGGGGAAATTCATGTTTTCCTATACTGGATCTGAAGCAAGAAGTAACACATAAGAAGAAATGAAAATGAAATGTCAATAAACCACTTCCCATTCCAGAAAAATCTATGACTCAATGAATTTACCATGAAATTAAGGCCTGCAAAGAACTTACAACACACAGTTATAACTCTTCAATGGAATAGAACGGGAAATGGAATTATCAATCACATTCTATGAAGCTAGAATTAGACTCTTCTCCAAATCACATAGGGACTCACCAAAGAAAGAGAACTATGAACCCAACTCTTTGATAAGTGATGATGCAGAACTTCTGAATAAAATTCTCACCAACTAATTTCAGCAACTAACAAAAAAAAATATTGTATGATCAAATAGGATTCATCCTAGGATACAATTGGATTCAATATTCTTGTCAATAATCATAATACAAACCATCAGCAGAAGCAGGGACAAGAAACACATGATCGTCTATAGGGATGAAGTAATAGGTGTTAACAAGCTCCAATACCCCTTTATGATTGTCTGAGAAGCTAGGAATGCATGGAACATTCCTCAATATATTACAGAGTATATATATGACAGATAATTAGCATTTATCTAACAGTGGAAGCATGAAGACATTAAAATCAGGAATGAGACAAGGATGTCCATTCTCTTTACTACTCTTCAATAAGGCAGTGGACTTTCTAGCAAGAGCAATAAGCAAGAGAAAAACATAAAGGGGATCCAAATAGGGAAGATGTAAAACTATCCCTTTTTACAGATGAAATGATCCTGTATTTAAAGGACCCTATAGCTTCCTCCTTCAAGTTACTAAAGGTGATGCTAACCTTCAGCAATGTAGCAGGGTATAAAAACCACAAGAATCAGTAGTTTTTCTGTGTTACCATCAATGGGAAGATCCATGCTGAAATCCAAAAAACAACCTCATATATATTAGCCTTAAAACCAAATCAAATCTAAACTAAACAAAACAACAACAACAAAACTAGGAATTAATTAAAGTAAAATGTGAAGGACCTCTATTGTAAAAACCTTAAAAATCTAAAAAGGGAAATTAAGGAGACTCAAGGAAATGGAAAATCTTTCAATGCTCCTGGTTGGAAGAATTTACATGATGAAACTGCAATGCGGCCCCCCAAAAATTGACAATGCAATAGTCATCAAAATCCCAACTATATTGTTCAATAAAGTAGAGAAAGCAATCCAAATTTAATATGGAATTACTAAATTATAGATGAAACAGAAGGCTTAGAAATGAATTCATGGGCCTATCATGATTTAACACACACACACACACACATACACACACACACACACACACACACACACACACACACACACCACACACACACACACACACACACACACACACACACACACACACACACACACACACAGTGGAATTCTACTCACCCATCAGAAATGACTTTTCACCAGTCTTAAGGAAAATGAAAGGCTTGGTAAAATTATACTAAGAGAAAGAGAACAGAATGCAGACTCAGAGCAATATAAGTTTCATGGATTCATTCATTTATGTTAGCTAGAAGGTGCCCACAAATCTACAAGTAAACAAGACTGATTCTACCTCGTCCCAGTTAGAATGGCCATTATCAAGAAAACTAACAATAGCAAATGCTGACATGGATGTAGCCAATTGGGAACTCTATTACACTGTTGGTGGGAAATTAAACTTGTTCATCCACCGTGGAATGCAGTACGGAGTTTATTGAAAAGACTAAATATAGATCTTCCTTAAGACCCAGTAATTCCCCTCATCAGCAGTAATTCAATAAATAACAAGCAAGCTCACATGAAAGCTATCAGCATAACCATGTTCAGGGCCCAGGCCCAGTGTTCAAGGACTGGAATAAAAGTTACCACTTCTGGTATTTGTTTTTAAAAATATGAACTTTTGACATAAGAAACCAAATCATTCTATTTGCAGTAGCTAGGCTAGGACTTAAATGTTGTGGGTGATAAAATGGCTTCTTTGTTGAATGTTAGGAAAAGATGTAGGCAGTCCAAGAAAAGGGAGATTTCTTTTGTTGTTGGTCGAGGGGCTTGGAGTCTGGGCTTGGGCACTGTCCCTGAGCTCTTCAACTCAAGGTGATTTCTCTACCTCTTGAGCCACAGTGCAACTTCTGGTTTTCCTGTGGTTAAATGGAGATAAGAGTCTCTGGGACTTTCCTGTCCAGGGGGCTTGGAACTGCTGTCCTTAGATCTCAGCTTCCTGAGTAGCTAGGATTACAGTTGTGAGCCACTGGCACCAGACTAAAAATGGGGGGATTTTAGAAAAGAAAGTCCACCTCTTTACCTGTGTCTAAACCTCAGTTATCACTATTAGAACACTTCATCCTCAACTCATTTCACCAGACATTTGTAAATTTTCTCTTACTCTTTATGTAGGAATACTGCAGTCAATATCAACTCAGCTGTGGGACTGGATCAATTGTATGTTAATTGCTAGCACCTAAATCAAGAACTGTTACATCAAAACAAATGAACCACTCACTTGGAATAATTGTATTCTTTTTATTACAAATCTGTGGTTTATCAATTCCTAATGTGATATTGGACATCCTAACAGGGTGATGACATTTTCTTTCTCTTCAGCAATTGTCCTTCTCCCACATGTGTTCAAATATTTAAGATTTCAAAGATTTCTATTGATAATTCATTAAGCTGACCTCTAAGATAATGTGCATTTCTGGAATTTGGTCTGCTGTCTTGTTCTTACATGCACAGGCTTTCTATGATTTATTTGTTCTACAAGGAATTCTACTTTCCAATCTTTGTGTGATCAATTTTAGTCCCTTTCATCAGTCTTTCTGACTCTCTCTCTCAGGAGTCTCATTTGAGTCTGTCTCATAAAAAAATATATTAGTTATCAGCTAAATGACTCTCAATTTCTGTTTCGGGCCTGACTTCATGTAGGCTGTGATAGCAACCCTGACTGGCTGTGCTTACTGCAGTGTTTTTTGTTTGTTTTGTTTCTGGTTTTGTTTTGTTTTGTTTTAGAGGTCTAGGATTACTATTCAAGGTAGTAGCTTTTCTGGGCCCCTGTGATCCCCTGGCCTAGAGTCAATGAGTTAAGATGATTGCTAATTGTAGAATACACTTTGAATTATTACATTAATTCACAGAATTAAAACAGTAATAATATATTATTTGTTTAAATTCTGCTTCTCAATTTTACAATTCATGATATATATTAGTAAAATTAGATTCGCTTTCTTCTTTTCTACAGCTGCTAAAAGTAAAATTACATATTAAACATTCAGCATTAAGAAATCAATAATAAGTAATCTATTATTAAAATGATATAGTACTAAACTGTGATTTGAATTATAGTTCTAACAAATTGTGATGTAAACAACAATTAATAGAATTATGGGTAATATTTTTTAAACTTACCAGCTTTTTATTTGTTTCCTAATTGTCTCATTTGTAATTTTTGGTCCAAGCTGTCTCTTCATCCTTATTGTTTAGTTTTCTATTTTATCTCTACTGGTTTGTATGTTGTTTTCCCTTTTTAGTGACTGACATGAGGCTGAAAATCTGTATGCTAGTTAATTACTTCCTATGCTAAAGTAAAATTATTATTCTCCACAGCTGTTCTACTCTTTGTATAGTATTTTCCCCAGTCCCATATCCTGTATTGCTGCTCTCATATATTTTATTGTATTTTTATTGTGAAAATACCATACAGAGGGGTTACAATTACATGGGCAAAATAATGAATACATTTCTTATTAAGCATTGTTGCCTCCTCCTTTGTTTCCCCTTCCCATCCCTTCTTTATTTTACTTTTTATTTAAATTTTACTGTCAAGGTAATGTACAGAGGGGTTATAGTTACATAAGTAAGGTAATGAATTTATTTCTTTTCTAATTTGTTATCCCTTCCCCCATTTTTCTCCCTCTTCCCTCCCAACAGCCCCTCCAGATTATTTCCAACATATTGTCTTCTGTGTATCACTGTTGCATAGGTTCCCCCTTTGTCCTTTGCCTCATCATTTTTTCCCTTTCCCTTCCCTAGTTCAGATTAACATATTTACAATAACCAGGGTATCAAAATCAAATACAGTGACTACAGGGGATACACCATAGGTGGGGAAAACACAAAAGGATAAAAAGAAATCACGCAATACATTAAGAACAAAAACATCAAAGAACATGTCTTGGGGTTCATTTCACTTAGAATCACCTTATACAATCATATGTACAGAGCTATAGGGCTATTCTGCTCATTTACTAAGATTATCCTTGATGTACACAATAATGCTCCCCTATTACTTAGTAATCCCACTGCTGGGCATTTAACCAGGTGGCCACAAGCAAGGCCACATTAAAGCTACCAGCAAAATTATGTTTATCACAGTATTATTTACCATAGCTAAGATATGGAATCCATCCAGATGCCCCTCAGTAGATAAATGGATCAAGAAAATGAGACACGCGCGCACACACACACACACACACACACACACACACACACACAGACACACACACACATGCGGAATACTATGCTTTCATCAGAAAGAATGATACCACCTCATTTGTAAGGAAATGGAAGTTCTTGGAAAAAATTATATTAAGTGAAGTAAGCCAGACTTAAAGAAACATAGGTCCCACGGTTTCCCTTATTTGTAATAATTAGTTTACACCAAGGATAATCTCATGTCCTATGTTGAGCATACAACATTATTGCTATATTGTTTGTTATTATTTCTGCAAACAGGCAGGTATATTTAAAGAATTATGTTCATCTTATCCATTACTGGAGGAAGAGCATCCAAAAGAGCAACCCTTACTAGGAAGAACAACTCCTACTTATTTAGCTTCATTCCTATGTAAGGCCAGTGTTGTCCCCTGTATCCTCATGCTGTACATTACAACTCTATACCGGTTCATCCTGTATATCTACTATCTTCTACATTGTGACCTAAATGCCCCAGCAATTCCACTTTGCTTTACTTTTCAAAAAATTTCACTCTTAATGTTTGAGGTTGATGTGTGTGTGTGTGTGTGTGTGTGTGTGTGTGTGTGTGTTCACAAAAATCAGAAGACAACATTTTTCCTCATTTACAATACATCTTTCAGGTCATTATAAGTTGTGGCTAATGGGAGAAGTCTCTTGCTATTTTAAGGATGAAACAGAAAAATATATTTGTGCATGCACCACAGTTGTTTATTAGTCTGTAGTTGAACACTGAACTTCGATTTATATCTTGGCTGTTGTTGTGAATAATGCGAATAACAATGAACTACAGATATATTTATGAGTTACCCAGAGAGAAATAATCACATGATTGGTGGGTCAGATGATATTTCAACTTTGGATTTCTTTAGAAAACTGCATACTACTTTCTACAAGGAGAGTATTAACCTGTATTTTGACCAAGAGTGTAGAAAATTTCCTTTTCTCCACACTCTCACCAGCCAACATTATTACCTTTTGAGTTTTTTTAAAGGGCAGGTATTTACTGTGTGCAATACCCAAGATGACCTCAGACCCAAATCCTTTTACTCCAACCTCCTAAAAGCTTCGAATTACAAGCCTTTACCACCACACCTGGTTCCTTTGATTTTTTTGATAAGAGTTATAATAGTTATGAAGTAGTATCATAGTAATTTTGAATTGCATTTCTCTAATGATTTTTGTTTACAAAACATTAAGCCAGCATAGAAGTTGTATTAAACACAACTTTGTAAACCCACTGGCAATTTTCAGAGCTTTTTGGTAAACATGTCTATTCAGAAATTTTGACAATTTTTAATCAAGTTTCTTGTTAATCTCATCTTTAATCTCTGTACAAAATCAATAATTAATTCAAGGTAGTAGAAAGGAAAAAATAAAGCAACTCCTAACATTTTTCAGTTTTCAATAACATGATATTGCTTAAATCATTTTCTGTTAATGCTTGAGACTATATAACTCAATTTAGTTAGACCTTATACAAGGCTATGTATTTTATTTTACATTGATTTTTCTTTCCAAACCCTGCATGACTAATTTCCCTTGGTTTCTTTCTGTCTCATGTAGTTCAGATTTCAAACTGAAGAATAAATGGAAGGAAGCAAACAAAAAAAAATACAGTTCCTCTCATCTGATGATGCCTCTACAAGAATGAGGAAAGACCTATGATAGAATATCAAAAAGACAATTCATTCTTCTAGGTCTTCCTTATCTTTGTGATGTAACTTAAATGATGTAACTTAAATGGAAGGAAGCAAACCAAAAACTTAGTTCCTCAAATCTGATGATGCCTCTACAAGAATGAGGAAAGACCTATGATAGAATATCAAAAAGACAATTCATTCTTCTAGGTCTGCCTTATCTTTGAGATGTAACTTAAATGATGTAAAACACAATATACTGCTCAGATACTTTTGTTTTATCAGTTTTGTACATTTTCTTTTGGACTTCATCTCAGTCTACAACATTCCTTCATTATTATGTGCCTGATATTTTTACACTAACAAGACTTAAAATAACCAGTTTGATTTACAGCATGAGAAGTTATCTACCCGGCTTCCTTGGAAGTAGAGCATGATTAATAGATAACATTGCTCACTACATGTAATGGTTTCTGTAATACTTATGACATTCTATTTAGTATTTAAAAAAAACTTCTGGCTAAACTCAAAGCTCATTCATAGAAGTTTATGTTAAGTATTTTACAAGTTTTATTTCTCTTAATTCTTAAGATAACATTTGCTATAATGCTAATGTTATTAGTATTTTAGTGTTGGGAAAAATTATAATTAAAGGCACTAAGTGCATGGCCCAAAGACACACAGTGAGGAAGGAAACGAGTCAAAGTTTCCAAAAATCTTTCAGCAATACACAAAAGGTAGGTAAATTCTTTCCATTCTCTTACACTCTCAATTCAATATTCATATTGTCCAAGAAATTATAGCATAGCAAATATTGCCCATGGTGATTGTTTTCTATCACATTTTGTCTCCAACAGAGACTATGTTGGTGACATTGGGTTATCATGCACAGAGCTGAGCTTCTAAATTGAGGTCCAAAGAGAGACAAATTTCTTCTGTCCCACAGTTCCAGTTTCCTTTTTTAAAAAGTACCAAAACTTTTAAATATCATCACTTACTGTCTTTTAAGAATCCAAAAATGAAATAAATTCACACTTAATCAATCCAAAATGCTTTAAAAGTAGGAGATAATAAAACAGGCCCCCATGAAGTAAATTTTCTTCTACTTTTAAAATTATTCTGAAAGCCTTGTATTGGCTAGTCACATCTGTAATCCTATCTACTCAGGATAGCTACTCAGGAACCTGGGATTTGTGGATAACCATTGGAAGTCAATCAGGGCCAAAAAAAAAAAAATCATGAAATTATTTTTCATACTTTTTAATGAACTAGCAAAGACCCAGGAAAGAAGATGTAGCTCATATAGTACCTCACCAACCTAGAGAGGAAAGGCCTAGCAAGACCTTTAAGCCCTGATTTCAAACTCTGAGCATACCATCACACATACATGCACATGCGTTCATGCGCACTCATTTTTTCCCTTCTCCTCCCCAAATTAGAGAAGCGTACATAAAAGAGGCAGATGCACCAACTTCAAATACAGAGAAAACAAGGGTTATAGAGTGGGGGAGGAATATACAAAGAAACAAAAATTCACATCGCACATTATAAGTACGTTAGAAACAATAGCAAGAAACAAAAAACTACTTGTTTCCCTATCGTGGGGTTCAATTCCCTTAACGTTATCATATCTGTTCATATGCACATAGCTTTTGACCTTGTCTGCTTACCCCAGACATATATTCGTTATTGAAAATAAGGGAAACCATGGGACCTGTTTCTTTAGACTTGGCTTACTTCACTTAATAAATTTTTTTCCAAATCTTTCCATTTCCTAACAAATGGGGCAATGTCATTCTTTCTGATGGAGGCATATAATTCCTTTGTGTATATACACCACATTTTCTTGATCCATTCATGTAGTGGGGACAGCTGGTTGGTTCCATATCTTAGCTATGGTAAAAAAATGCTGCAATAAACATAGTTTTGCTGGTAGTTTTAGTATGGTCTTGTTTGTGATCATTTAGATAAATCCCCAAAAGTGGGATTGCTGGGTCAAAGGGGAGCTTTATGTGGAATCTTTTGAGGAACATCCATAATGTCTTCCAAAGTGGTTGAACAAGTTTACACTCCCACCAAGAATGTTGTATGGTTCCCTTGTGGCCACATCCCCTCCAGCATCTGTTGTTGTAAAAATATGGAACGCCCCACGAATTTGCATATCGTCCTTGCACAGGTGCCATGCTAAACTTCTCTGTATCGTTCCAATGTTAGTGTATGTGTGGCTGAATTGAGCACAGAATATTTTTTATATCAGAAGTGCAATTGTGGGGGCTGAGAAGGTGGTTCAGTGGTAGAGCGCTTGCCTTACATGCATGAGGCCCTGGGTTCGATTCCTCAGCACCACATAAGCAAAAAGAAAAAAGCTGGAAGTGGTGCTGTGGCTCAAGTGGTAGAGCATTAGCCTTGAGCTGAAGAGCTGAGGGACAGCGCCCAAGCCCAGAGTTCAGGCCCCACGAATGGATCCCCCCCAAAAAAGTGCAGTTGGATTTTATTAAACTAGACAATTCAACAAAAAATAAGTTCAAAAGAATTGTCATGAAATTTTAGAACCATAAATTTCTTACATAAGCACAAATTTAAGAATAAAGTCAAGATTGACATGTCAAAAACAAAATAATCCCAGATATTTGTTGTTCAAGAAATGTGTAGGAGGAGGATTCAATTATTCTATACAAGGCACCTGTCATAATGAACACTGCACCAAGCGTTAAGGTTTGTTAAAATTTTTAATGTATTAAATATATTTAATTTTGGGAATTTGTTTACATATGCCAAAATTAGGACTGTTTGTCAGATATAAAACTTTTCCATAAAGTATTTAAGATTTATGGTAGCAGACATATACTACTAAGTATGTACATTTCAGAGTTTCGAGAAACTTTATTAATGAGAAGTTGCAAAGTTTTTGTGTAAAGAAGCAGAATGAAGTGTTAACACTTTGTTAACTACACGGTCTGTTAAAACTTTAGGGCTTCCTCAGTTTATAAGTTAATGAGGAAAAATGATGATATAAGCCATAAACAAATAATGAGAAGAGCCATAAATAGTAATCTTAGTGGGTAGCTTTAAAGACTACTCATATTCTATAAAACTCTTCTTGAACATCACAACCTCAGTCAGTGTTAAATGTACAGAATTATGAGCAAATAATAAAATCTAATATGTAGTACACTTCAAATAGGGAAAACAGTGATAATATTTGTTTTTTATTTTATTAATTATTAACATTTAATTATTGTTTTCTTTATTTGTAGCATTGTTTTACTTGTTGAAATATAGTACAACTTTTTTGGAGGGGTTTAGTCGTGGGGCCTGGGCGCTGTCCCTCAGCTCTTCAACTCAAGGCTAGCGCTCTACCATTTGTGAGCCACAGCACCACTTCCGGCTTTTTTCTTTTTGTTTATGTGGTGCTGAGGAATTGAACCCAGGCCCTTATGCATGCAAGGCAAGCGCTCTACCGCTGAGCCACCTTCCCAGCCCTAGTAAAACTATTTGTAAAACATCATTAGGAGGTACTTTGAGAAGGTTACTTGGATGGCCAAACCAATTTTTATAGGTGCATATTAATTTACAAAGAGGAAAATTAAGAACAAAGTATTTATTTAAAAAATTATCAAATAGAGTCTGAGTCAGAAGTGTTGATAAATGTCCACACCTAAATTTATTTTTTTTTTGGTCAGTCGTGGGGCTTGAACTTTGGGGCTGGGCGCTGTCCCTCAGCTCTTCAACTCAAGGCAAGCACTCTACCACTTGAGCTACAGCGCCACTGCCAGTTTTCTGGTGGTTTTATTGGAGATAGGAGTCTTACGGTCTCTCCTGCCTGGGCTGGCTTTGAACCGCGATCCTCAGATCTCAGCCTCCTGAGTAGCTAGGATTACAGGAGTGAGCCACCAGTGCCTGGCTTACACCTAAAATTTTATCCCTAGGCTGAAGCAGTGGTATTACAGAGTTGAGGCCAAAACAGTGATAGACTGTGTTTTGTTCTTTATTTTGATTTTGTTGGTCATGAGGCATGAACTCTGGGGCATGGGTGCTGTCCCTCAGCTCAAGGCTAGCGCTACCACTTGAACCACTGCACCACTTCCATGTTGTTTTGCTTATGTGGTGCTGAGGAATCAAACCCTGGGGCTGATGCATGCAAGGCAAGCACTCTACCACTGAGCCACCTTCCCAGCACCTGAGAAACTGTTTTAAAATATCATCTAAACAACATTTGCTTTCTGCTTTGGGTTATATAATGAAAGATATAAATATATTTTTATATTTTTGTGAATTGTACTTCTAAATTTATACTAACTTCAGCCACTTTATCCTTTTCAAAGTCATAAATATCTCTGAGAGTTTGCTTCTGTGAAGATTGTTTTTGCATTTATAATTTCATCTGAGTTATTTTTATTTTTATCAAAATAACTTTATATTTCATGTTGATTTGTTGTCATATATCAAATACCTTCAAATGTACACATAGAGTCTAAAGATAGCAGTATGAATATTCTCATACAGCTCTTGTTTGTCTGTTATGCACTTCTAGTATTGTGATATTTCTCTCTCTCTTTCACTCTCTCCCATTTCCTCTCTTTCTCTTTCATGCTCCATGTCTGGTACTTAGAATTTTGGCTGGTCTACTATTATCCTTCAGGATCCACTAGTTTTGTGGGAACATGATAGCGACCATCAGTTACCCTTGCATTATTTAAGAGTTATAAGAGTGACTTGATATTATTCTTTGCCATAATAAATGGCAAAACAGCATATCTAGGAATTCCTTTTCACTTTTACTATTATAAATTTTATCTCATAGGAATCATTGGGATGGATAAGATACTTTTAACCTGTGACCTAAAAGTTCTTTTTCTTTTACAAACAACCTTTTTCTTTTATTATCAATTAGTAAATACATATAATGAAAACAAAGCTATCCTATGGAAAGTGGACCGAAGTTGCTCACAGGGATGAAAAACAAAGGAATGTGGGAAGTGAGTACAAAGAATGCCCATCATAGAGTACAGATCCTAGGAGCAATTTATCATGTACACTTTGTGAGAATGACAATGTGCTGTGAACTATAGATTAAATCACTGAACAACTGATATATATATATATGCACATATATTTGTATAAGTATATTTATTTATATATGCACACATATGTGTATATGCCCTTATATATGTACACATGTATGTTACTGTACACACAAATACACACGTACATGTACACATGTATACATGCACACATGGAGAAAGACACATAGAAACAGCCAACACAAAGTTTCACTAGTTGTTGAATATGCCTTAAATGGAATGCTTGGAACAAAGTATGTTCAAGATGTATTTGTCTCTAAGCATTTCTTTTACCACTCTCTTATCTCTTAAAACTTGTACATTTAGAGAGATTCCACTTGCAAAATGCAGTACAAGGGATAGCAAATCACACAGAAATCTCAGTAAGTAAAGTTCATATGGTGTTTCCTTGCTCCCCACAGAATGCTTGCTCTTGTAGAAACTCTCAACAATCAAAGTAGCAGGAGAATGCCCTGGTAAAGAATAAAGTTATAAGGCTTTAAATGGCATCCTTGCTTGAGCTTTTTCCAGGGACTGGATTCTACACATACATTTAACTAACCCATGTGAAAAGTCTTATGTGAGAAATGCTGACTGAGGTCTTGCTGATTTCCTGGCCAAGAAAATAAGAAAAAAAGAAAATATTTTTAATGTTTTAAAGTTTGAGAATAATTTGTAACCTGTCAATAAATGTGTAGAACACAATTATACGAAGTAACAAAAAATGATGGCATTTCATTTATGTGCTCTTGGCCTTGATGAGTGATTTTAGGTGTGTCTACACAAGTAGAATCAGCATAAATCAAGCTAGCACTTCTTCATTTAAGATATAAGGAAAGGATACAGGTTGACCCATTTTAACAATGAGATGTACAAGACAGTCTATCAAGGGGTGGGGGGGGTGAATGGGGAAGTTGAGGAGGTGTGAAGGAATGGTATGGTAGAGGACAAACAAATGAGGGGGTAACAATGTTAAATAAGAAATGTACTCATTACCTTACTTAGGTAACTGTAACCCCTCTGTATAGTATATTTACAATAAAAATATATATTAAAAAGATACAAGGAAAACTTCTGTACTTATAGGAAGTTGTATTTATCACTCAATATCAGTAAGGTATTGGTTTTAGGAACCCAGGTATATGAAAACTTGGGATACTCAAATTCTCTACATAAACACAGTATATTATTTACTTTAGAATCTTCCCACAAGCTAGTGCAGAGTAATTGCTATGAAAATTGTTACTATATTCTAGGTTTGTAATGAAACATAAAAATACATGCACTATCAACAGATACAAATTTTTTGTGGACGGAATTGGGAGAGCAATTTTGAAAAGCACAAATGTCATCACCAAGACCGGTCTGCAAATTTTAACAAGAAGCTAATACAGCATCATTGAATAGTATGGAACTCCAAGGAGAAATACTTGAATTGAGACATTATCAGAAAAGGTAACCACAAGGGCAGGGAAGGTGGCTCAGTGCTAGAGTGCTTGCCTTGCAATGCATGAGGCCCTGGGTTCGATTCCTCAGCACCACATAAGCAAAAAAAAAGCCGGAAGTGGCACTATGGCTCAAGTGGTAGAGCGCTAGCCATGAGCTGAAGAGCTGAGGGACAGCACCCAGGCCCAGAGTTCAGGCCCCACAACCGGACTCAAAAAAAAAGAAAGAAAAAGAAAGAAAGAAAGAAAGAAAGAAAGAAAGAAAGAAAGAAAGAAAGAAAGAAAGAAAGAAAGAAAGAAAGAAAGAAAGAAAGAAAGAAAGAAAGAAAGAAAGAAAGAAAGAAAGAAAGAAAGAAAGAAAATGTAACCACACAAGGACTTTTTAGAAATGCAGCTGCTAGATTTTCATGGAGAGCTTTCATAACACTTTGTGAAGCACAAATCAGAACTTCACTGAAGTGTAAATGGATTTCCCTCTCCTTCCTGTCATGGTTAGTCATTATCAATCAACATATAGCTAATCTTGAATAATCCTCTAATAACAAAATATTGATGGAGTGTTTATATGCAGAAAACCTGGGAAGGCTAACCTTTTCCAATTAGGACATTCTGGATTCTATGACCCAGCAGAGAGAAAACTAGGTAAGCATCCATTTACGACCTTCTGAATAATTCTGATTCTGCCCACATCAGTTATCTACCCATACCTGTGCCCGAGCGAGAGGATTTTAAAAGAATTTAGTGATTTACAATTTAAACTTAAACATGGAATGAAATTAGTTCCAATGCATTACATTAAGATATTTAGAAACAACTGGGAAACCTAAAGGTCTATAAGATTTATTTTTATTGAAAATTAAGGAATATTGGAATTTGGTTCTCTACAGTTTAAGAAATTTGCAGCAGACTTGATACTTATTTAATTTTGTATATTGAAAGGAACACAAGCCTCAACAATATGTCAATACTATCCTCTTATTTATCTCTAAAGGTTTATGCTTCTGGTCTCTTAATATTAAAACTTCAAAAAATTATCTTTAGCAAGTTGTGCAAAGGGGTTTCAGTCCATCATGTCAGTGTTGAATAGAGTGTATGTGCATTTCAATGTTCAGTGCATCTGGATCATTGTCAAACTTTCCATTTTTCTTCCTTCCCTTACCCCAACCCCACCTATCCCTTCAAGTTTCCTAATATATTCTCACATATGTACATTGAGTGTTATGACTGTATTAGTCCACCATTTCCCTCTCCATCCTTCTGCCCTACTTCCTTTAAGCCTAGATCCCTTTTTAAGACTTGTTTCAACTTCATGGTATTTTATTAAGTATCTCTACCTTTGGCATTTGGCTATGGGCTTGCCACATCCTCTCTTCCATGTTTGACCACATAAATGAATATATTTCTCCACATTTCTAATCTCTGAATGACTGACATAGGTCTCTTTTACTATTCACTTTCTGTCCTAAATTTAGAATTGCACCTTCAGGGCCATCCTAGAGACCTTTATTGTTCTCTACACACTGAAGATGGAAAGGAAATAATTTCCATGGTCTCAGCATTATGCAATCCATCATGAATTTCCATCACTTATCACTTCAGCAGTCTATGTTTAGGGACAATCTTCAATTTCTGATGATAGGAGCACGAGTCAGTTTTAATTATGCAGATTCCACTATGTAGTGAGCCCTGTAGTCTTCTAAATTTTCAATAAATTTCGAGTAACTTATTAATAATTTAAAAAGTTTTATTTCAGTATTTGAAATGCTGCCCCAATTATTTAAAAAGTTTCACAATAAGCTAGACTGAACTTTTCCCCCCATTTTCCCCACTAGTTCAGGTTAAGTCTCCTTTGGCTTTATTGTTTGAGAGGCCAAAGGAAGAGGGTAAACAGAGAGATGATATTACTCAGATATCTCCTTCCTCTTCTGTTTCTGCTATTCTTGTTGAGAGGAAGACTGGAGCAGGGAACAAGAGTGATGCTTGACTTCACCATACAAGGGAGCATTCCTGGCATGCCAATTATTGTTTCTCAGAATAACTTAAACAGCTTACTCTTGCCTTCTATGTAACAGTAACCTAACTATGGCTTCCTTGGTGCAGGAGGAAGCACACTAACAGGTTACTACCTGTAAACTGGTATTTTATATCTCAGCTTACTACCAAAAATATAAAGCTTTGGCTACATAAATGCAAAGGTACTGATTGTCCAACAATACCTTAGTGAGCAGTAGACAATTCTACTCAACTACCCTCTGCTCTCATATCCTCCCTTTCACTCCCCTCCACTCATTTACCCACCCCTTTTTCTTTGTCTCTCTCCTCCATATTAATCTCTATCTTCTCTCTTTTTCTTTTCCAGTAGCAAGTGATTTGGTTTATCAGACAACACATACACAATTGAACAAATATTTATTTCTCCTCTTTTTGTGATTATTTATTCTTAAGAAGTGAGTTCTAGCACAGCACCAGTGGCTTACACCTAGATACTCAGTAGGTTCAAATTTGACAATTGCAATTCCAAGCTATTTTAAGTAGATAAACCTAAGAGATTCTTTTCTGCACTTGTGGTAAAAGGAAGACGTGAAGGTATGGCTCAGGTGGTATAGAGCAAACATTGAGAATTAAAGCCCAGATAGAGCTCAAGGCCAGGAGTTCAAACCCCAGTACCAGCACAATATAAAAAAAAAAACTGAGTCCTTTGTCTTAGAAGGGATATTTCTCCAAAAATTCATACCCAGGGCAATTTCCAAGGTCCAAGACTATTTTTAAGGCTCTTTCACATCTTAAACCGATTCCTCTGCTTGATTCACATTATGGAAAATAGGAGTCACACTTCGCATTAAAAAGTATGTGCATTACTGAACAGTTCTTCCCATTTTTAATGTAAAGGAAGCATGACAGAGGAATTCACCTCACTTGGGTGAGTTAGGTTTGACTCACTGACAGACTTTTGCAAGTAAATGAGGGTCTGTTTACATGTAAAGAAGTCTATACAGATGGTTTTCTAGGAGAGAGAACAAGGTAGCTGTTGTCCAAGTTTGAATCAGAGTAAGTTTATTCCTATGATATGGTAAAGAGAAGCTCATCTCATAGAACACTATGCAGACAGTAATTTCAAAAGTATTAAAAAACCCATGTCTATGTTGTGAACAGCCAAGTTTTCACAAACAAAAAACAGTTTCGTGAGCCATGAAAATATAAGTTAGAGCAAAGGGAACTATGTTAAATATAGTTAATGGCTAAGTGACATGTGTAAAAGAGTTCTGTAATCACAACTAAACTATAAATTTTTCATCATGTCCCTAACAAGAATCGCTAAGATAGGCCTGCCTAAATCTGTCATAGAGGACTGGGTTCATGCAATTATCAGTTTTGTTTAGGGTCTATTATCTTCTACAGTTGCTTGGGTTGCAATCCGCTCACACCACATGCAGTGTCTGGAAAAACGTGCTGTCTTGTTAGGCACCTAAGGGATTTTTGTGCCACTGAGAATATTAATCGTTTTTTAATTATACCTGTCAGTGTGAAGTTGTTTCATGATAAGAATAATAGTTTCTGTACCCTTTGTTCCACTAACAAATCTCAGATGTAAATATAGCCGGGAGCCTGTGGCTCATGCCTATAATCCTAGCTACACAGGAGGCTGAGATCTGAGGGTCACAGTTCAATACCAGCCCAGGCAGGAAATTCCAAAGATTCTTATGTCCAATAAACCACCAGAAAACTGTAAGTGGCACTATGTCTCAAGTGGTAGAGCTCTTACCTTGAGCAGAAGAGCACAGGGACAGCACTCAAGCCCAGAGTTCAAGCCCCAAGACTGACCAAAAAAAAAAGTATGCATATATATATGTATAAATGATGAGATGAATTACATTTAAATATAAGTCAATATTTATGGTACACATTTAAAATATAACTATATATGATATATTTATAATACATACATATATTTATGTATAAGATCATATTGGCTTAGGGGTGTTTGTGTGTTCATATGTGTATGTGTGTGTGTGTGTGTGTGTGTGTGTGTGTGTGTATAAGTGTCCGGGATACCTACCCTCATCTCTGTGGTGCCTCATCCTCCCAGCAGGGAGAGCATCCAGGAGCCTTACCCCAAGGAAGGTGGATGGGGGAGGGTAACTAAGGTTACATCCAGGGGGATGATCCGAATTCAGTCCTGCAACCTAAGCCTGGACAGATAAAGGAGAGGAGAGGTTTAGGGGAACATCAAGGGAAGCCCCTTATCTTTGGCTACAAGTACCAGCAGATAACTATATCCATCTTTCTTAGTAGTCAGATAAAAGGTGTACACTGTTCATTTATTTTATGATTGTGTTAGTCTTAGGACTTGGATTCAGGGTCTGGGTGTTATCCCTGAGCTTCTTTTGTTCAAGGCTGAGGCTCTACCACTTGAGCCACAGCACATCTGGCTTGTGTGTGGATTTGGAGAGGGAGGTGATTTATGGGAGATAAGAATCTCCTGGACTTTCCTGCCCGGCCTGGCTCTGAGTCATGACCATCAGACCTCAGCCTCCCAAAGAGCCAGGATGATGGATGGGAGCCATGAGCCTCTGACCGCCACCATCCATTTATAATGGGGTGGGCCACCCACATTACACCTCCTTGTTGGGAGTAGGAAGCAGACATGAGTGGGTTTGATACTTCAACAGCCTACTTATCTTTGAGCATTGTTCTGGGTCAGTCTGATGTGGCTTCCTCCTTATCCACAGCAATGACATGGCTCTGTCACAAGAACAAATGTCCAACGGAAGGTGTCAGGTCTTGGGTCTTTCGTCTGCACCCCACCCGCCTAACCAAAACTACACTCCCCAGCAAAAGGTATTAGACATGGACTGTTTTCATTGTCTTATAGCCAGGCCCTGACCAGATAGGTGGGGGTATGGGTCAGAGTCCCAGGATTGTGCTGGGCAGAAGGACAAGGCAACATCTCCTCATCCACTTTCCTTCAACGGTGTAGCAGAGGGATGTGAGGAAGGACTCAAGGGATGGACAAGGAATAACCATCACAGTCTAGCCGGGGCACAGAGGGGCTTACCTCATGAAGCTAGTTCAATAGGCTGAGCAAAACAGCTCCTGACCCTCAGCCCACCTCCAGAATGTGAGGGCCACCTTCCGTTCCAGCCACATGGGGATGCTGGGGCACCTCCTCCAGCACCTATTCAACCAGTTCCTGAGAGAGAAAGAGAGAGAGATAGAGAGAGAGGGAAAGAGGGGCGAGAGAGAAAGAGAGGGAGAGAGGAGAGAGGGGGGAGAGAGAGAGAGAGAAAGAGGAAGAGAGGGCCAGAATTACACTTAAGCCAGGTGCTGGCGGCTCAGGCTTATAATCCTAACTACACAGGAGGCTGAGATGTGAAAATCATGATTCACAGCTAGCCCAGGCAGGAATGTCTGTGAAACTCTTATACTCAAAGAACCAACAGAAAACCGGAAGTGATGCTGTGGCTCATGCGGTAGATCGCTAGCCTTGATCTAAGGAGCTCAGGCACAGCATCCAGGCCTCAAATTCAAGGCTCACACATGACAAAAGTGGATCTCCCACCACAAGAAGTGGGCTGAATAACACTCACTGTCCTAGGAAGCATGGCAGAGAAGTCAGGCCGAGCTTCCTGTCAGCTGGAGGTCATGAGTAGGTCACCTGGCTTGTCAATGCCTCATTTTCCCCAGTTGCAAGACTGAATACAGTGAAGGATCACCTTCCTCATGGGGATAGATTAATGATGAAAGACAGCCATGTTTTGTTTCATAATCCTATACCTGTTGCAGGATTAATAACAGACCCCATCTGAGCCATTTCTAGGTAACTTCCTGTCATATGCTCACAGAATTTTTGAGAACCATATCTGACAGCTGCTCCCTCTGTGCCTGGCCCAGCTCTAGAGAGCCCTCTGTATTAGTCCCTTGTTTCCTCACAACTGTCCCGTGAGGAGACTGAGGTCCGATGGTCGACATCTAACCCAGAGCTTCACCTGTGGTCAAGAATCGGCTGCCGTGGACTAAGAGATTTGGACAATCCATCTAAAAGGATAACTGAGTGGGGCGCTAAATGTCTACCACCCCCACCCCACACACACACAAACACACCTCCACCATCCTTTGCAGGCAAAGATGTTTTACTTTCTTTCTTTTTGTTGGTTGTGGGGCTTGAACTCTGGGCCTGGGTGCTATCCCTGAGCTCTTCAGCTCAAGTCCAGCACTCTACTACTTGTGCCACAGCACCACTTCCAGGTTTCTGTTGCTTTATTGGAGAGAAGAATCTGAGGGTCTTTCCTGCCCAAGCTGGCTGTGAACCATGATCCTAAGATCTCAGCTCCTGAGTATTTAGGATGACAGCCATGAGCCATTGGCAGCCAGCCAAAGAGGCTTTTTCATGCCTGTCATCCTATCCCCTCAGGAGACTGAGATCTGAGGACTGCAGTTGGATGCACCCTTGGCAGCAAAGTCATTGAGAACTCTTATCTCCAATTAAACACCCCAAAACGTTGCAAGTGGAGCTGAGGCTCAAATGGTAAAGTGCTAGCTTTGAGCATAAAACAAGTGATGGGACACAGGCCTTAGTTTTAAGCTTTTTCTAGCATAGACGCACCCAAGGAAAGGAAGCAGGTGAGCACATGGGAGCTCAAAACGCACACATAATACTCAAGACTCACAGAATAGACCCCATCCTGCTCTGACTCTCTAGCTTCTATGTCCTAGATCATGGCAGTCTTAGATGGGACTGACCATGCACCAAGTCAGGACATTCAAGTACAATCTCATACTGAGGATCCCGTGACCTCATCAAGGACTCAAGATCTCTCACTATCCTGCCTCGACACTGGGCAGTCAGGTGAGGTCTAGTTATACAACTACAGGATATGGGAATGAAAGGATTTCTCAGCCAAGGGATGCAGACTGGAGGGCTCTAGGTCCCTCTCTCTCAGGGAGGAGAAAAGGGCTCATCCATCCCAGGAATGTTCCTGGGTTGTGAGTATCCTCAAAGAAACAACCCTGCTCCGAGCCCACTGCCTCTGGTTTTCCCACTAGCCTCAACCTTCAATCGGCCCTCTCTGAATCCCAATCTGCCATCTAGATTAATGGCTGAGCCAGCAAAGAGACCCACCTCTACCTCTGAGGATGGCAGTCACGGGGCCCTAGAGTCCCCTAAAGGAAGTCTGAGGGCAACACGGGTCTGACTCTCGCCCTCATTCCCTGGGTGTCCTGTTCCAGTGGCCCGCTTACCTCTGTCTCTGGTCGAGGAATGAACACTGGGGGTGTCATCTTCAGATTGAGCCAGCAAAAGTCCCAGTCCCCAAGGATGTACTTCACAGGCATCCTGCAGCAGATGACAGCCAAATCGTCAATGGTGAACCCAGAGTGCCAGGACTTTTCATAGGCATGTGGCTGGGTTGAAGGCTCTATCACTGATGTCTAGGTTGTCAGGTGAGGTCATGGCTTCAATGGCCTGACACACCTGATCTGGGATCATCCTCCCTCTTCATCTTCCTGCTTATCCCTTGCCACCCCCCTCTTGACACTCCCTCACACTATACCTCCCTAGCCCTTGGACAGTTTCTTCTTATCTGACCAGAAAATAAACTTGGTGAACCAGGGGAGATTGAAACTCTGTGACCCACCCTGAGCCCTAGGGTCTACCCGAGGCTATTTCCCTCTGCAGTCAGCGACCACTCAGATCTTGGATGTCATGAAGTTGCTGATGTCATGAACGGGTCAGTGGCTTGGTCCTACACACTAGCTTTAGGCTCTGAAACTGTCCCCACAGAGATTGTGAATGGTTGGCTCCCTTGATCCAGGGACTCCAAACCAAGGCTTGCATGCTCCCTTCTTCCTTCCTTTCCTCCTTTTCTCCCTCCATCCTTCCCTCCTCTCTTTCTTTTTCCTTTCTTTGTGTCACTCCTGGGCTTCAACTCAGAGCCTGGGTGCTGTCCCTGAGCCTTTGTACTCAAGGCCAACAGTCTACAGCTTGAGCCTACTTCTGGCATTTTCTTTTTGGTAGTTAGTTGGAGATAAGAGTCTTACAGGCTTTTCTGCCTGAACTTTAAGCTTCAATCCTCCTATTTCAGCCTCCTAAGTAGCTAGGATGACAGGTGTGGGGCACCAGCATCCAGCTCAAACCAAGATTTCTTCATGTGCTGTGGAACCAGCACTGGAACCTTTCATCGTGTATGATCCCCTCCCCTTCCCCCTCCCCCCAGGACCTGGCGTACACTGTAACGGTTTGTTGGTGAATGAGCATCTGTCTATGACAATACAACAGAAAAGTCCCATCCAATTCAGGTAAGCATCCTGGGTGGGGGTAAATCCTGATGTAGCTCTCCCACAGTTCTCCCTCCTCCCTCTTCCCACCCTCCTGGTGCCACCACACTTAACTGTTTTGGTTCTAAGGACGTGAGCCATGATGTACTCACTGGATTCCAGGGCCTCTGGGAGGCCTATCTTCTCAAGGATCTCTCTCCAGCGGCTGACCAGCTGTGTGGCACTCACTTTCCCACTCAGCTGTGAACAAGCTTGCCCTGAGGTGAAAGCCTGGCTCAAGGGGCCTCCTCTCCACTCCCTGGGGCCAGACAGGATGGTCCACCATATCCGGCCCCCAAGTTTCATGTTCCAGAGGTAGGATCCCTGAGGCATCCTGGGTCTCTGAATCTCCCAGAGTCCAGTACAGGTCCTGGGAATTGTCTCTACTCACAGCTAGTAGGCTGCAGATGGTGAAATCACAATCTCTGCTCCCCACAACATCCTCAACTGAGGTGGTCACCCTAGAGAGAGTTGGAGAAGAATCGGCAGCTGCCGGAGAAAGGCAGTCAAGGCACGATGTTCATAGCAGGAGACCATCTGCCTAGGGAACTCTGCTTGTGCTGCTTTGAACGTCATTGTTTGGTGGCTGAAATGGTCCATCTAATTTGACCCAGAATCCCAAGCATTAGTCAGAAATTGCCAGCTTCAAGGAAAAACCCTGGAAAAGCTGGCATTTCACATGTTCCAATCAAACTTAAAGGGTTCCAAAGTTAGTGGTCCCCTTTTCCTTCAAGACAGCCTACAGGGGGTTATAGAAAATGGCATTCAGAGAGCCCTAGCTAACTGCCATGTCCTGATCCCAAGCAGGCTCCAGCAGAGGGAACATACTTGCCTACAATTGCGCAGCTGGAAACAGTCCAGGAGGGACACAGATTGGAGTCTGCAGGACTCCAGGGAGGACTACCCACCAGTGCACTGCCCCTGGAGGGAATCCATGCCACCATTGGGGGCCTGGAGCCCCATGCCAAGATGCCCATGTACACCGTCAATACCCTGGGTAAGATTCCCCTCTCATCCTCGGTCGTGGTGAACCATCTGCCATGTCACACCGATCGTCACTTCCCAGACTCTCCTAGCTTCACAACCCCTGCCCTACTACCTCCCATCTCGTTCCCTATTTATATTTGGCAGACTCCTTCCCAACCTTGAATTAGCTCCAACTATACACACCAGAGCAGACTGGCTGGAAGAGTGCTGCTGTGGTCACAATAGTCTAATGAGCCTTCTGGCTGAAGACAGAAGAGCAGGTGTCCACACTGGTCTGTGGTTCACACAGGCCTCCTAGGGGAGACCCACACAGGCCCAGCAGTTACCGTGGGCTGCAGGAAAGGGGAAGAAAGAGGTGGAAAGGAACATCTACTGAAACCTTCCCTAAAGGAGCCATGAAACGGTGAAAGAGAAAACAAAAATTGTGGCTGGTCTCCTAGTGGACATTAATGAAAAATGAACAACAAATAAAATGCTTTTGCTTTTTTTAGACATGGTGACTTAAATATATTTTCATTGTTCTCATCCTCCCTGCTCTCCCAACAAACAAACACACACACACACACACACACACACACACACACACATACACACACACACACACACACACACACACACACACACACACACACACAGACAGACTCAGAGCAGTGCCTCTCCGGAGTTTCTTTCTCATCTGGGCAATGTACCAGCTTAAGCACAGGGTTTCCCTTGTCAGAACCAGGGGCAACCACCCAAAGGGAACAATGCTCTAATAATGCAGAACCACACTGCCTCCCCGTTTCTCCAGGGCCAGATCCTTCCCTTTGGGAACAACCAGCTTTGACTCTTCATTCACCAAATCTCTAGGCCAGGACGCTGGGTGAAGGAGTCCTGAGACACGTGGCTCTTCAGAGCCTGGACAGAAAACAAAGCAGGGGGTCATGGTGCCTCCAGAGAGGTGTCTGACCTGGGGTGGGGGCGTTGTTGGGGACTTTGATGGGGTTCTAAAGGCTATATACATGGATAGACTCTTGGGGAGGACTAGGAGACCAGATGGACTGGGAGCACTAGCAGAAGCTGGCAGAGCTGGGAAATGTGATCAAAAAGAGCTCAGGACAATGGCCAGGCCCTGAGTTCAAACCCCAGGGCTGGAAGAACAAAGCTTTGTTGAAGGCTTTTTATTTTGCTTTGAAAACACTTTATTCTTTGTGATAAGCATAACATGGGCCTCTTTCCTGGCCACCAATGGGCCATTAGATATCCCTTGAGTTTGGGTCGCCTCCCTGCAGCCTCTGCCTTACCCGACCCCCAGTTTAACCTTCCCATCATCCGGCTGATGGAGGCCTGAGAGAAACCCACCTGGCCACTTAATTCTGGTGGCTGCCAAGGCTTTTGAGAGTCAGTATGTCACATAGAGAGTCATCATCCGCATCAGTCTACAAGAGAAAGTGAGGGAGCACTCTTCCCCTGAGCCTGGGAGCTGTGGGCGGATCTGGATGTGGGGCATCTGGCGCAGGACGTGCTCCTTGGGGGAGTCCACTATGGGGTCAGGAACCCTGACCTCTCCTCTGGCAGTTTCCATGCTGTCTTCAAGTGGCAATTCTTCAAAACCTTTCTGATCCTCCCTCATTTCACCCACCACACGTCCTGAGGCATCTGAAGCAGTGTTGGTGGTGGGGTGGGGGGGTTCAGCCTGTGCTGGCATCTGGAGACTGCTGTCTGTGCCTTCCCTTGCTAGGAGTGACAGCAGCTCCCGCAGCACTCTCCTCTTTTCCATCTTTTCCTGCTACAGCCAATGCATGCACTGGGCTTTCTTCCAGCACAGCTCATTCAGGACCAACATCTGCTCTTTACACACCATGAGGGACTCCTCGATGGTTTGGATGTGTGCCAACAGCTGGCTGCATCAATGGTGGAGCTCACCTGCTGGACTCTGGAAGTCCACCTCATCAGGCAGGTCATGGACGAAGCAGATTTTCTTCTCAGATGCCCATGTGTCCTGCTTCCCATCCCCATGCATGCTGTGGTGGCAGCTCATGGGGCAGAGGGCCTGTGGCTCCAGCTCAGTCTGGCACTGAGCTGCTGGGTTGGCCAGAGTGTGCCTGCAGCTGGCACACACTCCTGTGGCAGGATTTTCCCCCTGTGGATCTCAGCCTCCGAGTGTGCTAACAGAGCCTAGTCCATCTACCAGGCAACATGGAATGTGGGCATGGCCACCATTCTTGTATCCCTTTGGTCACAAAGAACCATGAAATAATGGTGTGCCCAGAATCCTGTGATGCAGGCAGAATGGACAGAGTGAAGATGACAGTGGCTCCCCCAGCCCCTTTCCCAGGGAACTCTGTCCAATTCAGTTGGGGACAAGAGGGTGACCTTCTTTAGCTGGATGGCTGCACAGATTGTTGTGTATGTGTGTTTGTTGCCAGTCCCAGACCTTGAACTCAGGATCTGGGCACAGTCCATGAACTGCTTTTGCTCAAGGCTAGCCCTCTACCACTGGAGCCACACGGCTCTACTTCTGGCTTTGTTGGCAGTGAAGTTGGACAGGGGTTTCAAGGACTTTCCTGCTTAAGGTGACTTTGACCATAGCCTTGTAAGTTTCAAGGAGGACCTGCGCTGCTGCTGCTGCTGCTGGCCACCCTGCTCTGAGGCCTGGGCCCAGGAGGCTGGGGTGAGGCCTTGGTGGTTTCTAGTTCCCCCACCCTCTTTGGTGGTTTCTAGTTCTCCCCCCTTGGTGATTTCTAGCTCTCCCCTTGGTGGTTTCTAGTTCTCTCCTCTTTGGTGGCTTCTAGCTCCCCCACCTTGGTGGTTTCTAGTTCCCCCCAGTTTGGTGGTTTCTAGTTGTCCCTCTTTGGTGGTTTCTAGTCCTCCCCTTGGTGGTTTCTAGTTCCCCCTCTTTGGTGGTTTCTAGTTCCCCCAACTTGGTGGTTTCTACTTCCCCCCCAGTTTGGTGGTTTCTAGTTCCCCCTCTTTGGTGATTTCTAGTTCTCCCCCCCCCTTTTTGGTGGTTTCTAGTTCTCCCCTCTTTGGTGGTTTCTAGTTCTCTCCCCAGTTTGGTGGTTTGTAGTTCTCCCCTGTTTGGTGGTTTCTAGTGTCCCCCCCTCCTCTCCTGGTGGTTTCGGGTTCCCCCCTTCAGGGCCCGGGGCTGGTCTGGGGTTGTGGGGTGGGGAGGTGGTGGTGGATTTTCAGGTTGGGCCGGGTTGTTGGAGGCCGGGGCCTGGTCCTGTTGGCCTGTCTGTCTCTGTGTCTGTCTGTCTGTCTGTCTGTCCATCTGTCAGTCTGTCTGTTTGTGTCCCTGTCTGTCTGTCTGTCTGTCTCTGGGTCTGTCTGTCCATCTGTCCATCTGTCCGTCAGTCAGTTAGTCTGTCTGTGTCAGTCTGTCTCTCTCTGGGTCTGTCTGTCTGTCCGTCTCCTCTTGGTCTGTCTATGTCTGTCTGCCTGCCTCTCGGTCTGTCTGTCTCCTCTCCATCTGTCTTCCTTTCTGTCTGTCTGTCCATCTGCATCTCAGTCTGTCTGTGTCTCTGTCCATCTGCTTCTGTCGGTCTGTCCATCTCCTCTCAGTCTGTCTGTCTGTCTGTCTCCTCGCAGTCTGTTTGTCTTCCTCTTGGTCTGTCTGTCCACCTGGATGTCCATCTGCTTCTCCTGTCTGTCTGTCCATCCGGTCTTGGTCATCCATCCATCCCTTGTCTGTCTGTCTGTCTGTCCCTCAGTCTCTGCATCTGTCTGTCTCTGTCTGTCTGCAGGTCTGTCTGTGTCTGGGCCCCTGTCTGTCCGTGTGTCTGTCCGTGTGTGTGTGTCCATGTTTCTGTCTGTCCGTCTCCTCTCTGTCTGTCTCATTGTCTGTCTGTCTGTCCATCTGTCTCTGGATCTGTCTATCTGTCCATGTGTCATCTTCTCGGTCTGTCTGTCTGTCCGTCTCTGTGTCTGTCTGTCTGTCCGTCTCTGTGTCTGTCTGTCTGTCCGTCTGCCTCTCAGTCTCTCTGTCTGGGTCTGTCTGTCCTGTGTCTGTCTGTCTGTCTCCTCTCTGTCCATCTGTCTTCCTCTCTGTCTGTCTGCCTGTTGGTCTGTCTGTCCACCTGGCTGTCCATCTGCTTCTTCTGTCTGTCCATCTGTCTGTCCTGTCTTGATCATCTGTCCATCCCTTGTCTGTCTGTCTGTCCGTGTGTCATCCTCTCAGTCTGTTTGTTTCTGTGTCTATCTGTCTCCCCATCCATCCGTCTGTCCCCAACACCCGTCCTCTTCCCCCCTCAGGCCAGGCCGACTTTGACCTCGCCAACGGCCTGGATGACCCCGGTGAGTCCTGACCTCTCACCTTCCCCCCCCCATGGCTTCACCCTGGCCGCTAGGCCTCACGTGGGGCCTTGATCCAGCTGTGGGCCTGAATCCCATGTGACCCTTTGCCACCCCCTGAGGCCTTGGGGTCAGGGGTTGGGGGGGTCAGGGGAGGTCAGGGGTCACCACCCTCTCTCTTTTCCCCCGCAGATCCCTCCCCGAAGCCCATCTCGGATGAGTGGGGTCCTCCCACACACACACCAGGCACACCCAGGGTGGGGAAACTGAGGTACGGCCCGCTCCTGGCACACAGGGCTGTACCTGCAGCTGCCTGACCTGCCCAGGCCGTGACCCCCGGGTCGGGATGGAGGTGAGCAGGGTCAGGAGGGGTCAGGGGGAATCAGGGGTCAGGGGAGGGAGGGGGTAAGGGGAGGTGGGGAGGCTGGCCTCCATCCTCCCTCACTCTCTCTCTCCCCGCAGACGTCTACCTCCCGCCCTGACGCCGGCCTCCACCCCAGCCCCAACCACCGCCAGGCACAGGAGGTGAGGACATGGAAGGGGGGAGGCCTGGATGTGGAGGCTGGGGATGGAGAGGCCCGGATGGAGAGGCCCGGATATAGGGAACCCAGTGTGGAGGCCCGGATTTATGGACTCGAATGTAAGGACCAGACATGGGAACCTGGATGTAGGGACCTGGATGTGGAGACCCCAGTGTGGAGACCCGGATGTAGAGACTCGGATGTGGAGACTCGGATGTGGAGACCCGGATGTGGAGACCCCAGTGTGGAGACCCGGATGTAGAGTCCCGGATGTAGGGACCCCAGTGTGGAGACCCAGATGAGGAGACCCCAGTGTGGAGACCCAGATGTAGAGACCCGGATGTGGAGACCCCAGTGTGGAGACCCGGATGTAGAGACCCGGATGTAGGGACCCAGACATGGGAACTTGGATGTAGGGACCCAGATGTGGAAGCCTGGATGTAGAGACCCAGATGTAGGGACCCCAGTGTGGAGACCCAGATGAGGAGACCCCAGTGTGGAGACCCGGATGTAGAGACCCGGATGTAGGAACCCAGACATGGGATCACGGATGTAGGGACCTGTATGTGGGTACCCCGATGTAGGGACCCGGATGTGGAGGCCGAGCTCCCAGGGCTGCGTCTCTCCTCCCCCTCCACCCCAGGTGCTGGCGACGAACACGTGATCCACAGAGACCCTCCAGGGTAAGTCCCGCCCCCTCGGCCACTCCACTTCCGGTCCCCTCATGATCTGGGCCCAGGCGTGTATTGGGACTTCCGGTCGGCATGAGAACTTCCGCTCCTGACAGTATGTGAACTTCTGGTCCAGAGTATTGGAACTTCCGGACCTGATTGGCAACTTCTGGTCCCTAGTATATAACAACTTCTGGTCCCGACTGGGTATTTCCGGTCCCTAGTGTATAGGAACTTCCGGTCCTGGTGATGGGGACTTACGGTCCCTAGTGTATAGGAACTTCCAGTCTTGATTTGAAGGGCATTTCCGGTCCCTAGTATATAGGAACTTCCGGTCTTGACTGGGCACTTCTGGTCCGTACTATATAGTAACTTCCAGTCCTGACTATGGGCACTTCCGGTCCCTAGTGTATAGGAACTTCCGGTCCTGACTATGGGGACTTCTGGTCCCTAGTGTGTAAGAACTTCCGGTCTTCACTGTGGAGACTTCCAGTCCCTAGTATATAACAACTTCTGGTCTTGACTATGGGGACTTCTGGTCCAAGTGTACAGAAACTTCTGGTCCTGATTGGAAGGGCACTTCCGGTCCCTAGGGGAGAGGAACTTCCGGTCCTGATTGGAAAGGCACTTCCAGTCCCTAGTGTACAGGAACTTCCGGTCCTGATTGGAAGGGCACTTCTAGTCCCTAGTGTAGAGGAACTTCCGGTATCTAGTGTATAAGAACTTCTGGTATTGACTATGGGGACTTCCGGTCCCTAGTGTATAGGAACTTCCGATTTTGACTGTGGAGATTTCCAGTCCCAAGTCTATAGGAACTTCTGGTCCTGACTGGGACTTCCCGTCCCTAGTATATAGAAACTTCCGGTCCTGATGGGAAGGGCACTTCTGGTCCTGATTGGAAGGGCATTTCCGGTCCCTAGTGTGTAGGAACTTCTGGTCTTGACTGTAGAGACTTCCGGTCCCTAGTATATAACAACTTCTGGTCTTGACTATGGGGACTTCCGGTCCCTAGTACACAAGAACTTCTGGTCTTGACTATGGAGACTTCCTGTCCCTAGTACACAAGAACTTCCGGTCTTGACACACTAGGGCACTTCCTGTCCCTGTTCATGGACACTTCCTGTCACGGCTGTGATAGCACTTCCGGTCAGGCACCCTTGTCCCGCCCCCTTCGCCTTGGCTCGCTTCCTGTTTTCCGGACACTTCCCGACCAGAAGATGCAGGAAGACGCCCCACACCCCCTTCCTGGATGTGTTCCCCCCCATTTCCAGGTCCGGTCCCGCCCCCTCCAGGCAGCGCGCTGGCCCATGTCGTGTCCCCCATTGTGTCCGTGGTGGTTGTGGCCCTGGTGGGTGCCGCCATCACCTACTTCTAGTCTGTAGGTCCAGACGCTGCTTCCGGGGCACGGGCCGGGATGCAGGTGGGAACCACCCCCTCCCAAGGTGCCCGGATGAGGGGGACGCAGGGCGGAGCCTCCCATGATCCCCCGCGGGTGCTGTAGCCTGTGCCTCCCCTCCCCCTCAGGCCTCGCCCCAGTGTGAGGCTGGATTCGAACCCAGGGCCTCCAGCAGCAGGCAGAAGTGGAAGCATAAGAAGGAGCCTGGGGGAGAGGGACGAATAAAATCAACGTAAAGTGCACATGCGCGCTGTCAGGCCTGTCTGCCCCGCCCATCTTTCCATGGCACATGCGCAGGCTCCGCCTCTTTGGAACCACTCCCTGCACATGCGTGGTGCGCGAGCCCAGGCAGCCTTTCCCTTCCCCTCTGGCCCCTGCTCAGTGTGGAGACAGGCACAGGGCGGGACAGGATGGTGATGGACAGCTAGAGTGTCCAGTCAGTCACTTGTGGGCAGGGCTTCGGCTTGACAGGACCTAAGACCGAGTAGGAGGCGGGGCCTGGAGGTAAATGAAAGCTTGTGTGGCCACCCAATTGCAAGGGGCGTGGCCTGAAGTTGACAGGACACTTGATAATACAAGGGGGCATGGCCTGAAGGTGACAGACAGGACACATGATTATACAAGAGGGCGTGGTCTGAAGGTGACAGACAGGACAAATGTCCACACAACAGCCAGGGGGCGGGACCTGGAGGAGACAGACAGCCCCTGTGGCCTTTCAACAGCCATTGGGCGGGGCCTGGAGGTGACAGACAGCCTCTATGGCCTTCCAACAGACAGGGGGCGGGACCTGGAAGAGACAGACAGCCCCTGTGGCCTTCCAACAGCCAGGAGGCGGGACCTGGAAGTGAAGGACAGTCCCTGTGCCCATATATTCACTAGTGGGCGGGACCTCTGGGTGATGGGCACCCACAGCGTCCATAGAGCTAGCCACGAAGAGGCGTGGCTTCACACATATCGACTCTCCAGCTATTGGCTTAGCAGGGGGCGGGGCCCAGGGATGATTGACAACACGCCCTGCCTTTCAATATCACCCAAGGAAGAGGCGGGACTGGACCCCCAGCTTCCCTGGGCCGGGCCAAAGGATGGAGAGACAGGCGTGTCAGCCAATAAGAGCGGGGGCGTGGCTAGAGGAGTCCCCGGGGAAGCCAATGGGTCCCTCCCTCCAGAGAAGACCCGGATGTCGTGCAGGTTCAATGCATCCTAGGCCTAGGGAGACACAGACCTCCGACCTCGACTTATCCTACCAGGATAAGGAGCTATAGGCCCATCTGGGTCAATCTCTGGAGAGGTCATTGGTGTCCCCTGGGACAGGCACAGAAGGGGAAGAGGTCGCAGGCCTGGTCATCCACCCATCCATCCACCCAACCACCCCCACCTCCCTTAGAGTGGTTCAACATCTGGGTACCCCACATCTCCAATCCCACTGGGCCAATCTGAATCCGAGTTCAGGTAGTTAGGGGCGGGACTGTAGTGTGAGGTCCAATCAGCAGCGAGTTGGATTTGTGGGGGGGGGGGGCTAAGGGACGTTTCTTACAGCTGGACCAATGACAAGTGAATTAGGAAAGTGAGGACGGGGCTTTCATGGAATAGGCCAATCAGGTGTGAATCTAGGTGGTGGGACGTCCTGGAGGAGGGCGAGACCAAGCCTGTATCATAGCAATCCACCGGAAATGGTCTGAAATGGAAGGCGGGACTAGTCCAATACCCTAGCAACCACTGGAAATGGCCTGAAATGGAAGGTGGGACCAGCCCTGTATTCTAGCAATGACCGGAAATGGTCTGAAATGGAAGGCGGGACCAGTCCTATACCCTAGCAATGACTAGAAGTGGCCTGAAATGGAAAGTGGGACTAGTCCTATACCTTAGCAATGACCAGAAATGACCTGAAATGGAAGGTGGGACTAGTCTTATACCCTAGCAATGACCGGAAGTGGCCTGAAATGGAAGGCGGGACCAGTCCTATACCCTCTGAACGGCCTGAAGTGGCCTGAAATGGAAGGTGGGAGTAGTCCTATACCCTAGCAATGACCGGAAATGACCTGAAATGGAAGGTGGGACTAGTCCTATACCCTAGCAATAACCAGAAGTGGCCAGAAATGGAAGGTGGGACCAGTCCTATACCCTAGCAATGACCAGAAATGGCCTCAAATGGAAGGCAGGACCAGCCCTGTATCCTAGCATCAACCAGAAATGACCTGAAATGGAAAGCAGGATCAGTGCCCGGCCTCTGACCCCCGTGACCCCTAACCCTGCCGTGGGGTGCGGTGCTCACGAGGTTTTATTGTGTGAGAAGTTAGAGGACATAGGCCCGGATGTGACAGGGCCCCAGATGGGAGGCTGGGGAAAGGCCACGGATGGGAGGCCCAAGGTGGAGGTCCAGGATGAGAGGCTCAGGATGTGAGAGTCCCCGGATGTGGGAATCCCTGGGTCTGAGAATCCCCAGATGTGAGACTCTCTGAATGTGAAAATCCCCGGATGTGGGAATCCCCGGATGTAAGACTTCCCCAGATGTGAGAATCCCTGGATGCGAGAATCCCCAGATGTGAGAATCCCCGGATGTGAGAGTCTCTGGATGTGAGATTTCCCCAGATGTGGGAATTCCCTGGTCTGAGAATCCCTGGATGTGGGAATGCCTGGATATGAGAATCCCCGGATGTGGGAATCTCTGGATATGAGAATCTCTGGATGTGAGAATCTGTTTGTAGGAATCCCCAGATGTGAGAGTCTCTGGTTGTGAGAATCCCCGGGTATAAAAGTCCCCGGATGTGGGATTCCCCGGATGTGTGAATTCATCCCTGGGAATCCCCGGATGTGTCAGCAGAAGTGAGAATCCCCGGATGTGAGAATCCCTGGATGTAGGAATCCCCGGATGTGAGAGTCTGTATGTGGGAATCCCCGGATGTGGGAACCTCTGTATTTGAGTATACCCGAATGTTTAATACCCGGATGTGAGTCCCCGGATGTGAAAGTCGCAGGCCAGGATCTGCCGTAGCCCCGGGCAGTTGGGGGTTGGGGGTCGGGTCGGGGTCAGAGGTCGGGGATCAGGCGGTCGCAGGCGCAGAGTGGTCCGGGCGCGCAGCAGGGCTGCAGGCGCGGGTTCCAGGTGTTGTGTGCAGGGGCGAGGGGCGGGGCCGCGCGGGGGCGGGGCCACGCGGGGGCGGCGCGTGCGCAGCATCCAGGCCACCGTGGCCTCCACGCGCCTGCGCGTCGCCATCGGGCCCCGCAGCGGGCGGGTCTCCCCCGGGTCCACCGTCAGGTCAAAGAGCAGTGGCCGCCGGTGGCGGGTCATGCGCTCCCCGGAGCAGGCGCAGGCAGGGAAACCGAGGCAGGTGCCCGAGCCCGGCGGGTCGAAGCGCGGAGTGGCGAAGTGCAGCTTCCACACCGTGCGGCCTGCGGTGGGGGTGGGGGGAGTAACATCCAGGGCCTCACATCCGGGGATTCCCATCCGGGAATTCACATCCAGGACATCACATCCGGGGATTCACATCAGGGCATTCACACGCAAGACCTTACATCCGGGGATTCCCATCAAGGACCTCACATCTGGGTATTCACATCTGGGTAGTCCCATCTAGGACTTCACATCCAGGGATTCACATTCAGGACCTCACATCCGGGACCTCACATCCGGGGATTCCCATCCAGTACCTCACATCTGGAGCCTCACATCTGGGAATTCCCATCGGGGACTTCACATCCGGGACTTTACATCCGGGGATTCCCATCTCATGCCTTCCATCCAGGTCCTCACATCCCGGGATTCCCACATCCGGGGATTCCCACATCCACCCCCAGGCCTTGCATCCGGGTCTCTGCGTGCATGCATGCAGCTCCCTTTCCCACCCCGGGGCCCGGCGGAGGTGGAGGCACTCACTTGGGCGGTCGAACCAGCGCACAGCGTGCAGCCGGGCCTCGCAGTAGTGCAGCAGGAAGTCGTGGCCTGCGGCCTGCGCCATCCCCAGCAGCGCGGACATCAGGTTCCGGCCATCCACCTCCCTGCAGGACCCGGATGTGCAGGCTTCTGAGCACTCAGAGACCCGGATGTCCAGGCCAGAGCCCCCAGAGACCCGGATGTGCAGGCCAGAGATCCCAGAGACCTGGATGTCAAGGCTTGAGCATTTAGAGACCCGGATGTGCAGGCTTCTGAGCCCTCAGAGACCTGGATGTGCAGGCTTCTGAGACCTTCATGACCCAGATGTCCAAGCTCCTGAACACTCAGAGACCAGGATGTGCAGGCTTCTGAGCGCTCAGAGACCCGGATGTGCAGGCCAGAGATCCCAGAGACCCGGATGTCCAGGTTTCTGAGCCCTCAGAGACCCAGATGTGCAGGCCAGAGCCCCCAGAGACCCGGATGTGCAGGTCCAAGACCTAGGCCTCTGGTCTTACAGACCTGGATGTGCAGGCCTGAGGCCTCAGATACCCGGATATCCAAGCTTCTGAGCGCTCAGAGACCCGGATGTGCAGGCCAGAGATCCCAGAGACCTGGATGTGAAGGCTTGAGCATTTAGAGACCCGGATGTGCAGGCTTCTGAGCCCTCAGAGACCTGGACGTGCAGGCTTCTGAGACCTTCAAGACCCAGATGTCCAGGCTCTTGAACACTCAGAGACCCGGATATCCATGCTTCTGAGCACCCAGAGACCTGGATGTGCAGGCCTGAGATCCCAGGATGTGCAGGCTTCTGAGCCCTCAGAGACCCAGATGTGCAGCCCTGAGCCCTCAGAGACCCGGATGTCCAGGCCTGAGTCCTCAGAGACCCAGATGTACAGGCTTCTGAGTTCTCAGAGGCCCGGATTTGCAGGCCTGAGCCCTTAGTTACCCGGATGTAAAGGCTTCTGAGCCCCCAGAGACCCAGATGTCAAGGCCTGAGCCCCGGGTCTTGGGTCTCAGAGACCTGGATGTGCAGGCTCCTGAGCCCCCAGAGACCCAGATACGCAGGTCTGAGCCCTCAGAGACCTGGATGTGCAGGCTTCTGAGCCCCCAGAGACCCGGATGTGCAGGCCTCAGCCTCCCCCCCTTGGGATCCCCGAGGCCCAGGATGACCCCCCTTCCCCCCCACCCCGTGGGGACCCAGGCCGGCGAACTCCTACCTGTCCGCTGGAACCCAGCCCCCGGCCAGGCGCACCACAGTGGGGAACAGGTCCATGAGGCTGGTGGGCTCAGGCACCAGGCGCCCTGCGGGCAGCATCCCAGGCCAGCGCACCAGCCCAGGGACCCGGATGCCGCCCTCCCAGCCGCCCATGCCTTTGCCACCTGCAAGGGGGGGGCAAAGGGCAAAGGTCAAGGGGCGGGGGCGGGCCACGTGGGAGGCCCCGCCCACCCTGCCTCAGTTTCCCCCTCGCCTCGGTGCACGCTGTTGGAACCCCCGAGGCGGGTGCCCCCAGCCCGGGCCTCAAGCGAGGCACCGTGGTCCGACGTGAAGTAGACGAGGGTGCGGCGCCCCAGCCCCGCACCGTCCAGCGCCACCAGCAGTCGCCCTGCAGGGGGAGGAAAATGGGTCCATGCCTCAGTTTACCCCCAGCGTCCACCGTGCCTCGGTTTACCCCCAACATGCACCATGCCTCACTTTACCCCCAATGTGCACTGTGCCTCAGTTTACCCAAATGCACTTTGCCTCAGTTTACCCAAGTGCACCGTGCCTCAGTTTACCCCAACCCGCTGACCCCGTCCCAGTGCCTCAGTTTACCCCCATCACGGTGCCTCAGTTTACTCAACCCACTCACCTCATCCCCGTGCCTCAGTTTACCCAACATGCCCAGTGACTCAGTTTACCCAAATACACCGTGCCTCAGTTTATTCCAATACCCAGTGACTCAGTTTACCCAACATGCACCGTGCCTCAGTTTACCCCTATACGCGGGCCTCAGTTTACACACATCCACCGTCCCTCAGTTTACCCAAATGCACCGTGCATGAGTTCACCCTGAACATGCACCGTGCTTTAGTTTACCCAACATGCACCGTGCCTCAGTTTACCCAAGTGCACCGTGCCTCAGTTTACCCCCAACATGCCCAGTGACTCAGTTTACCCAAGTGCACCGTGCCTCAGTTTACCCCAACCCATTGACCCCGTTCCCATGCCTCAGTTTCCCCCATCCCACTCACCCCATCTCCGCGCCTCAGTTTCCCCCAACCCACTCACCCCACCCCCGTGCCTGTTTCCCCATCCCGCTCATCCCGTCCCTGTGCCTCAGTTTCCCCATCCCACTCACCCCACCCCCGTGCCTCAGTTTCCCCCATCCCACGCACAGTGCCTCAGTTCTTCCCCTCCCTGCACTCACCCACCATCCAGTCGAGCTCCTCCACATTGTCGCCGTAGGCGCCGTGCGCGCTGCGGCCCCGGAAGGCAGGTGAGGTGACCAGCAGGACGTGGACGTGGAGGAAGGAGACGAGGAGAAGGAAGGGGCGGGCCTGGATCCTGCGGAACCACGTCAGACCCCGCCTCCATCATCAATAAACTCACCGATAACCGACCTGATCAGGTATTGCCAATAATCGATCAGATGATTGATAATCGATCCTGATCTGATCAGATAATACCAATAATCGATCGTGATGTGATTGATAATACCAATAATCGATCATGATCTGATCGATAATACCAATAATCAATAGAGATCTGATCGAAAATACCAATAATTGATCGTGAACTGATCAATTATTACCGATAATCGTACAGATAAGATCAGTTATTACCAATAATCAAACATCATCTGATCAATATGACCAATAATAGAACATGAGCTAATCAGATATTACTAATAATCGAACAGGATCTGATCAATAATACCAATATTTGATCGTGATGTGATCGATAATGCCAATAATCGAACATCATCTGATCAATAATACCAATAATTGAACATGAGCTGATCAGTTATTACCAATAATCGAACATCATCTGATCAGTTATTACCAATAATCGATCATGATCTGATCAATACTACCAATAATCGATCGTGGTCTGATCTGAGGTCTACCAGATGTCTCTACAGATCTACTAGATGGAACATCCAGGGACCTGAGGTCTACCAGATGTCTATAGAGATATACTAGCTGTAACATTCAAGGATTTGAGGTCTACCAGATGTCTATACAGATCTATTGATGGAACATCCAGGGATTTGAGATTGACCAGTTGACTTTAGAGATCTACTAGATGTACATCCGGGGATCTGAGGTCTACCAGATGCCTATAGAGATCTCCTAGTGGAACATTCAGGGATTTGAAGTTGACAGTTGACTATAGAGATCTACTGGATGTACATCCGGGGATCTACCAGTTTACTATGGAGATCTAGTAGATGGCATCTGTCCCCCTCCCCGACCCCAGGCTGACCTGTGGATGAAGGCCTCAGCCTCCCGCAAGAAGAGCCCCACACTGGCCTCGAAACTCAGAGGCTGCTGGATGACCTGGTGATCCCTCATCAGGAAGCAGTCGGTGTGGACGATGAAGACACCTAGGAGGTGGGAGGTGCAGGCCAGGAGCAAGGCCCCACATCCGGGGCCCAGCACCCAGGGCATCCAGCGCAGGCCCAGCAGGCCCGTGAGCTTCCCAGCGGCCAGGCAGAGCAGGGAAAGCAGCAGCAGCTGCGCCCCCAGGTCCAGGGGCCCTTGCAGACGCGCTCCCTTCTCCGAGGGCTCCGCTTGCAGGCAGTCCCCCATCAGGGTGAAGGGGACCCCGAAGAAGGAGTCGAACCCGTGGTTCAGGGGGTGGTGGCAGTGGTCAGTGGGGGACTCACAGTTGAGGTCCAGGTGCCATTTGCCTGGAGGGGAAGAGATGGATGGATGAGTGAATGGATGGGTGGATGGGTCATTGGATGGGTGGATGGGTGGATGGATGGATGGATGGGTGGATGGATAGATGGATGGATGGATGGATGGGTGGGTGGATGGATGGATGGATGAATAGGGGAATGGGTGGATGGATGGATGCACAGTGGATGGATGGATGGGTGGATGGGTGGATGGATGGATGGATGGATGGTTGGATGGGTGGGTGGATGGATGGATGGATGGATGGGTGGATGGATGGGTGGGTGGGTATATGTATGTATGTATGGATGGATGGATGGGTGGATGGATGGATGGATGGGTGGATTGATGGGGGATGTGTGGGTGGATGGATGACTTCTCTCTTACCTATGAGGCCGGTGGCATATCCCTGCTCCTGCAGGATCTTGGCGAAGGTGATCTCGGAGGTGGGCAGCCCGCCCGACACGGCCGCCCACTGCAGCACGCGTGCCCCGTTGGTGGTCACCATGCCTTCCAAGAGAGAGGAGAAGGACCCTAGGTCAGTGATGATGGCATCCTGGGTCAGGAGGGGGCATCTAGCACCTTCAGGGGGAAGGCCTGCTGTGTCTGGGATAGTCTGGGACCTGCCCACCCGGGGTGGAAAGGACCCCAGCCCTGTGAGCCCCCGGGGGAAACCAATATGGCATCACTTCCGGTTTCCTGGCGGTTCAGGGGGGAAGTCCCAGAGTCTCAGGGATTTGAACTAGAGATCCTCAGAGTAGTCCTCCCCTCCCTCTGGTGGACCACAGTGCCCTAGATGTTGGGCCTCAGTTCCCTGGATGTTGGACCTCAGGTCCCCGGATGATGGAGTTCAGTGCCCTGTATGGTAGATATCAGGACCCCAGATGTTGGACTTCAGTTACCCGGATGTTGTAGCTCAGTTCCCTGGATGTTGGATCTTACTACCCCGATATTGGAGCTCAGATTCGGGTATGTTGGCCCTCAGATCCCCAGATGTTGGAGCTCAGTTCCCCGGATGTTGGGGCTCAGGTTCCTGGATGATGGATCTTAGTACCCCGGATGGTGGATGTCAGGTCCTCAGATGTTGGAGTTCAGTTCCCAGAATGTTAGGCCTCAGATCCCCGGATGTTGGGTCTTAGTACAATGGATGTTAGAGATAAGGTCCCTGGATGTTAGAGCTCAGTGCCCCTGATGGTGGTGCTCAGTTCACCGGATGTTGGGCTTTAGATCCCTGGATGTTGGGTCTCAGATCCCCAGATGTTGGATATCAGGTCCAGGGATGTTGGATCTTAGTACCCCGGATGTTGGCTCTCAGATCCCCGGATGTCCCGCCCCCACCTCCCCCCCACCGCCCCCTCTGTTCCCCGGATGTCCCCCCCATACCGACCCAGGTGCACAGGGTAGCGTCCCGTCAGGAAGGCTGCGCGGCTTGGGCTGCAGACGGACGCTGCCGCCAGGTGCTGGGTCAGCCGCACGCCATCCCGGGCCAGGCCGTCCAGGTGCGGGGTGCTGTGGGGGGGGAGAGGGAAACTGAGTCACAGCCAAGAACATACGGGGACCTGGGGTCTAACATCCGGGGATCTAATGCCCAACATCCCAGGAGCTGAACTCCAACATCCGGGGCCCTGAGATCCCACATCCGGGGATCTAAGATCCAACATTCGGGGACCTGAGATCGCACATCCGGGGTACTAAGATCCAACATCTGGGGACCTGAGGTCCAACATCTGGGGACCTGGCATCCAACATCTGGGAACCTGAGGGCCAACATCTGGAGATCTAAGATCCAACATCTGGGGCCCTGAGATCCCACATCCAGGGTACTAAGATCTATATCTGTGGACTGGGCTCCTACATCCGGGGATCTAAGGCCCAACATCCGGGGACCTGAGGGCCAAACATCCGGGTATCTGATCTCCAACATCCGGGGACCTGACATCCAACATCCGAGGTACTAAGATCCAACATCCGGGGAATTGAATTCCAACATCCAGGGACCTAACATCCAACATCCAGGGATCTGAGGTCCACTAGATGTTTATACAGTTCTCCTGGTGGAACATCCGGGGAACTTAGCTCCAACATCCGGGGATCTAAGGCCCAATATCCGGGGACCTGAGGGCCTACATCCAGGCAACTAAGATCCAACCCCTGGACCTGAGCTCAAAAATCCGGGGACCTGCTCTCCAACATCTGGGACACTAAGATTCAACATCCAGGGATCTGATCTCCAACATCCGGGGGCCTGATCTCCAACATCTGGGGTACTAACATCTAACATCTGGGAACCTGATTTCCCACATCTGGGGTATACTAAGATTTAACATCCGAGGACCTGATCTCCAACATCCGGGGCACTAACATCCCACATCCGGGGATCTGATATCCAACATCCGGGGACCTGATCTTCAACATGCAGGGAACTGAGATCTACATCCTGGGAATTGAACTCCAACATCCGGGGACCTAACATCCAACATCCGGGGACCTGAGGTCCACTAGATGTCTATACAGTTCTCCTGGTGGAACATCCGGGGAACTGAGCTCTAACATCCAGGGTACTAACATGTAACATCCGGGGACCTGATCTCCAACATCCGAGGATCTGACATCTAACATCCGGGGTACTAACATCTAACATCCAGGGACCTGATCTCCAACATCCGGAGCACTAACATCTAACATCCGGGAACCTGATTTCCCACATCCGGGGCATTAAGATCTAACATCCTTGGACCTGTCCTCCAACATCCGGGCCACTAACATCCCAAATCCGGGGATCTGATATCCAACATCCGGGGTACTAATATCTAACATCCGGGGACCTGATATCCAACATCCGGGACACTAAGATCTAACATCCAGGCAACTGGTATCCTACATCTGGAGGAATAAGATCCAACATCCGGGGTCTGAGCTACAAATCCGGGGTACTAATATCTAACATCCGGGGACCTGAGCTCCCACATTCGGGGCACTAACTTCCAACATCTGGGGACCTGAACTCCTACATCCGGGGCACTGAAGTCCAATATCTGGGGACATGATCTCTCACATCCGGGGGTACTAAGATTTAACATCCTTTAACCTGATATCCAACATCCGGGGCACTAACATCCAACATCCGGGGACCTAGTCTCCAACATCCGGGGTACTAATATCCAACATCCGGAGAACTGAAGTCCAACATCCCGGAACCTGATTTCCCACATCCAGTGCATTAAGATTTAACATCCGGGGACCTGATATCCAATATCCGGGGCACTAAGATCCAACATCCGGGGATTTGATATCCAACATCCACGATAGTAACATCCAACATCCGGGGAACTGAGTTACTAGATGTCTATGCAGTTCTCCTGGTGGAACATCCAGGGATCTGAGCTCCCACATCCGGGAAACTAAGGCTCCACATCCGGGCCTCCCCCTCTGCTCACCGCAGGCTGTGGTTCCCGAAGCTGCCCAGGTCGCCCAGGCCCAGGTCATCGGCCAAGAGCAGCAGGAAGTTGGGGCGCAAGGGGTGGGGCCTGCGCAGGGGCCAGGGGGGAGGAGGAGGAGGAGGAGGAAGGCGAGGGGTGGGGCTGCGCAGCCGCTGTGCGACCTGAGGAGGAGACAGAGGAGGAGGAGGGGTGGATGGGTGAATGGAAGGGTGGATGGATGGATGGATGGGTGAATGGATGGGTGGATGGATGGATGGATAGGTGGATGGGTGGATGGATGAGTGGATGAGTGGATGGGTGGATGGGTGGATGGATGGATGGTTGGATGGATGGTTGGATGGATGAGTGGATGGGTGGATGGGTGGATGGGTGGATGGATGGATGGGTGGATGGATGGATGCACAGTGGATGGATGGATGGGTGGATGGATGGATGGATGGGTGGGTGGGTTTATGGATGGATGGGTGGATGGATAAATGGATTGTTGGGTGGACGGATGGATGGGTGGGTGGATGGATGGATTGATGAATAGGTGGATGGGTGGATGGATGGATGGATGGATGGGTGGATGAATAAGTGGATGGGTGGATGGATGGATAGGGATATGAATGGATGCATGGATGCTTGGATGGATGGATGGATGGATGGATGGATGGATGGATGGATGGATGGGTGGGTGGGTGGATGGATGGTTGGGTGGATGGATGGATGGATGGGTGGATGGGAGGAGGGATGGAAGGACTCCCCCTCCCTCCAGGCCCTCTCCTGACCAACATGGCTTCCAGGATCGCGTACTTCCCATGATGCTCCCGGTTTCCTGGAAGAGAAGGCCGGAAGCAGGAAGTGGGGAAGAGCTGAGGAACATCCGGCCACCCCAGGGCCAGGCTGCTGTTGCCCCCACCAGTACATCAGCCCCTCACCTCGTCTTTCCTGGCCTGTGGCGGGACCCTGCAGCCCCCACCCCGGGGCATGGTGGGACATCCGGGGGGGGGGCTCCAAAAAGCAATCGAAGCCCCCTCACCCCGGGTCCCCACACCTCTCCCCGTGTTCCCCAGAGGACGAACTTACATCCACAGTTCTCTGCCATCAGCTCCTGGGCCTGCTGCTCTCCCTGCCAGCCAGGAAGCTGGCAGGGCTCAAATGTCCACGTCACTCCAGCAGCCAGAACTCACAACCCCCCTCCAAAATAAAAGTCCCCTTGTTCCTTGGAAAGCACCACATCCCCCCTCCAAAATAAAAGTCCCCTTTGTTCCTTAGAAAGGAACAGGATGTGGTGCTGAAGGTGAAGGTGGGGAAGGAAGGGAAAAGCCCGGAGTTGCTGGGCTGAGCGCCAAGAAATTGCCAGGCCTGGCAGAGGCAGGAGGAAGGGGAGGAGGGAAACCTCGAGAACTACATGGAGGGCTGCAATAAGAGTCAGGACCTTCAGGGAGCGTGGCCAGTGCCCAGGGGGTGTGGACTGCACTCAGTAGGGCGTGGCCAGAGCTCAGGAGGGAGTGGCCTGGGCTGGGGAGGAAGTGAGGGACTCAGGAGGGCGTGGCCTGTGCTGGGAATGTAGTGAGGGTCCCAGAAGGGCGTGGCCTGTGCTAGGAGCGGAAATGAGGGCGTGGCTTGTGCTGGGCGGAAGTGAGGGTCTCAGGAGGGCGTGACCTGTGCTTAGGAGGGCGTGGCCTGTGCTGGAACTAAACTGAGGGTCTCAGGAGGGCGTGCCCTGCAATGAGGCGGAAGTGGGGGTCTCAGGAGGGTGTGGCCTGCAATGAGGCGGAAGTGAGGGACCTATGTGGGCGTGTCCTGTGTTGGGAAGAAAGTGAGGGTTTCAGGAGGGCGTGTCCTGTGTTGGGAAGAAAGTGAGGGTCTCAGGAGGGCGTGGCCTGTGCTGGGAATGTAGTGAGGGCCCCAGGAGGGCGTGGCCTGTGCTAGGAGCGGAAATGAGAGTGTGGCCTGTGGTGGGCGGAAATGAGGGTCTTAGGAGGGCGTTGCCTGTGCTGGGGCAGAAGTGAGGGTTTCAGGAGGGCGTGGCCTGCGCTGGGGCGGAAGTGAGGAAGAATTCCATCAAGAAGCAGCAGGGCTGCTTTATTGCCTCCGAGTCTAGGAAAGGACCCCAACGGCCCAAAGTGCAGCTGGCGCCCGGGGCCAAGGTGTGGAGCGCCCGCTCCGCTCACATCCGGGTTCCACCTCTCACATCTGGGTCTCAACCCCTCTCATCTGTGTCCCAACCCTCAAATCCGGGTCCAAACCCCACACATCCGGGTCCTGGCGCCTGCCAGTGGACCTGGAGATGTGACATCCTGGTACTCGCCTCCACGTCTGGGTTCCCAGACCTGGAGATCCCTAACATCCGAGTACCCACCCCATATCCGGGTTCACGGACCTGGAGGTCCCTAACATCTGGGTACTCACCCCACACCCAGGTTCATGGACCTGGAGGTCCCTAACATCCGAGTACCCAGCCCACATCCGGGTTCACGGACCTGGAGGTCCCTAACATCCGGTCTAACATCCGCATCTCGGTCCTGGACCCTCAGTGGATGTGGAGGGACCTGACATCCGTGATCCCCATGCCACATCCGGGTCTTAGACCCTGTCAGTGGAAGGAGAGGAGCGTGACATCCGGGACTCCACACGCCACAGCCAGGCCCGTGGATGTGATATCCGGGTCCCGCCCAGCACACATCCGGGTCCCTGCCACAGTCCACATCCGGGTTAATGGACGTGGACTTACATAACATCCGGGTTCCCCATGCAACATCCGGGTCCTGGCCCCTCAGTGGACCTGGAGATAGGTGACATCTGGGTCCCCCAGTCAACATCTGTGTCCTGGCCCCTCAGTAGACCTGGAGATAAGTGACATCCGGGTCCCTGACGCCATATCCAGGTGAGTGGACACGGAGGAGGGTGACATCCGGGTCCCCCAGTCCACATCCGAGTCCTGGCACCTCAGCGGACCTAAGATAAGTGACATCTTGGTCCCTGACGCCACATCCAGGGGAGTGGACACGGAGGATGGTGACATCCGGGTCTGTCCCAGTCCACATCCGGGTCCTGGCCCTTCAGTGGACCTGGAGATAAGTGACATCCGGGTTCCCCAGGCCACATCTGGGTCAGTGGACGCAAATGAGGGTGACATCCGGGTCCCTCCCAGTCCACATCCGTGTACTGGCTCCTCAGTAGACATGAAGGAAGGTGACATCCGGGTCCTGACCCATCAGTGCATCTGGAGGAAAGTGACATCCAGTTCCTCCATGCCACATCCGGGTCAGTGGACATGGAAGAAAGTGACATCCGGGTCCCTTCTAGTCCACATCCGGGTCCTATCCCCTCAGTGGACCCAGAGATAGGTGACATCCGGGTTTCTCCCAGTCCACATCTGGGTCCTGGCCCCTCAGTGGACCCAGAGATAGGTGACATCCGGGTCTTTCCCAGTCCACATCTGGGTCCCTCCCAGTCCACATCCGGGTCCTAGCCCCACAGTGGACCCAGAGATAGGTGACATCCGGGTTTCTCCCAGTCCACATCCGAGTCCTGGCCCCTCAGTGGACCCAGAGATAGGTGACATCCGAGTCTTTCCCAGTCCACATCTGGGTCCCTCCCAGTCCACATCCGGGTCCTAGCCTCTCCGTGGCCTCTGGTCGGACCGCAGCTTCTGTACAGCGCGCGCAGGTTGGGAGCCCCACATCCGGGCATCTTCCAGCTGGGGTCCAGGAGTCTTGCTGGAGCTGGACATCCAGGTCTCACGCGCTTTCCTGGCAACCGAACCCAGCGGCCTAGAGGCAGGAATGAAGACCCACATCCGGGTCTTCTCGGTCTGTTGCCCGGCAACCAAACACAGAGGCATAGACTCTGCGGTGGAGCCCAATGTCCTGGTATCTTCACTTGGTTGCCCGACAACCGAACGCCGCGGCCTAGCGGCGGGAATGAAGGCCCACATCCGGGTCTCCTCAGTCCGTTGCCCTGCCATGGCACCCAGCGGCCTAGTGGCGGGAATGAAGCTGAACATCCTGGTCTCTGGCGCGCGGGGGGTGTGTCCGGGCGGTGCCCCGGGGTGGGCGTGACAGACGTAGGCGCCGCGGTCGTGCTTGGAGGCGGCGCGCACCTCCAGGCTGCCGTCGGCGCCCAGCGTGAAGCGGCCTCGCCTCTGCGGCCCATGCAGCACCAGCCCGCTGGGCAGGCGCCAGGACACCGGAAGCGTGGAGGTGGGGCAGCGCAGCCGGAAGCTGCCTCCCAGCGCCAAAAGCAGCGCTGCCCCCGACGCCGCCCCAGGGGGCGGAGTCAGCGCCTCAGAGGGCGGAGTAGGCGCGTCAGGGGGCATAGTCAGTGCCCAAGATAGCGGGGCAGGCGCGTGATGGGGCGGAGCTGGCGCGCCAGTGGGCGGAGTCAACGCCTCAGAGGGCGCAGTCAGCGCCCAATATGGCAGGGCAGGCGGGCCAGGGGGCGGAGCTGCCTCAGAGGGCGGAGCCAGAGCACCAGGGGGTGGAGCCAGCACCCAAGATGGCAGGGCAGGCATGTGATGGGGCAGAGCTGGCGCGCCAGGGGGCGGAGTCAATACCACAGAGGGCAGAGCCGAAGCCGCAGGAGGTAGAGCCCGCGTCCACCATGGCGGCAGCCACACCCATATCCGGGCTTCGCCCGCCAGGTTGTGTGCCACGCATGCCACGGCGTCGCTGCCACTGCTGCGCAGCGCAAGCACATTCATCTTTATCCCAACTATGGGTGGATAGATGGATGGGTGGATGGATGAGTGGATGGATGGGTGGATGGATGAGTGGATGGATGGGTGGATGGATGGATGGGTGGATGGATGGGTAGATGGATGGGTGGATGGATGGGTAGATGGATGGGTGGATGGATGGGTGGGTGGATGGATGAGTGGATGGGTGGATGGATGGAGGGATGGATGGATGGATGGGTGGATGGATGGATGAGTGGATGGGTGGATGGATGGATGAATGGATGGATGGGTGGATGGATGGATGGAAGGGTGGATGGGTGGGTGGATGGATGGGTAGATGGATGAATGGATGGATGGGTGGATGGATGGATGGGTGGGTGGATGGATGTATGTGTGGATGGGTAGATGCACGGGTGGACGGATGGATGCCCCCCACTTCCCACACTCACCTGCTCCCAGCATCCACCAGGCGCCCATCTGGCAGCCTCCAGAACACACGTGGGGCGGGGTCCCCGCGCGCATGGCAGTGCAGCGTGAGGTCAGCGCCGTGGGGCACGCGCGTGGCGAGCGGGCCTCGGGGTCGGACGCTGGGGGGGAGACGCGCGTGCGCAGGCGTGACTTCGACGTGCACAGTGCGTTTAGCACTGTTCAGCGTGTTGGCGGCCACGCACTCGTAATCACCTGCATGGCGCGGGGCCTGCAGGCGGCGCAGCACCAGCGTGCCATTGGGGAGGACATAGATGTCGCTGAGTCGAGGGTGCGTGTGCGCATGCACGGGTCTCGCGTGGGTCCCGTCAGGCAGACGCCAGTGTAGGGCCGCAGGGGGCCAGGCCTGGGCTGTGCAGGGCAGGTGCAGGGTGAGGCCCGCGTGGGCCGACACAAACTCCGTGGGCGCCTCACGCAGCACGGGGGGAGTGGGGAAGGCGTGCATGACATTTCCACGTGTGTCAGCGCCATGCATGCGCGCTTCATGTGTATCAGGTGAGTGTGGAAGGGATGTGATCGTGTCCCTTTCACGAGTGATATTTCCACGTATGAACATTGTGTGAGTGTCAGATTCATGCGTGACATTTACACGCGTGTCAGATCCATGCATGTGCGGTCCAAGAGTATCAGGGCCATGCAGAAGGGACCTGATCGCGTCCATTCCATGCGTGACATTTTCATGCGTGACATTTTCACGCGTGTCAGGTCTATGAATAATGGACCTGATCGTATCCATTCCACGCCTGTCATGTCCAAGCGTGACATTTTCACGCGTGTCTGATCCACGTAAGTGCATTCTAAGAGTGTCAGGTCCACGCAGAAGGGGTCTGATCATGTCCCTTTCACGCGTGACATTTCCACGTGTGACCATCATCTGAGAGTCAGATCCACGTGTGACATTTCCACTGGTGTTAGGCCTATGAATAACGGACATGATCGTGTCCCTTTCACACATGACATTTACACGTGTGACATTTACACTTGTGACATTTCCACTCATGTCAGATTCAGTTATGTGCGTTTCACGCATGTCCAGTGAGTGTGGAAGGGATCTGATCGTGTCCATGTCACGTGTGACATTTTCACACGTGATCATCAAGTCAGTGGCAGGCCTATGCGTGTCCAGTTTGCTTCTGTGAGGTCCACGCCTGTCCTTTCTACGCATGACCATCGTGTGAGTTTCAGATCCACGCGTGACATTTCCACGCGTGTCCATCATGCCAGTGTCAGATCCACTCGTGTCCATCCCATGCATGTCGGGCGCTGCTGGGGTCAGCTCCACGCCTGGGGATGGACAGACGGACGGAGGGAGGGACAGAGGGACAGGGCGTTGGATAAGGGCCCCTGTGCTGGTCGGAGACAGTGCTCTGTCCCTCTGTCTGTCTGTCCATCCGGCTGTCCATCTCTCTGTCCGTCTGTCTATCCATCTGTCTGTCAGTCTGTCTATGTCTGTCTGTCTGTCCCTCTGTCTGTCTGTCTCTGTCAGTCTGTCTGTTCGTCTGTCTACTTGTCCGTCCGTCTGTCCATCTATCTGTCCGTCCGTTTCTCTGTCCATCTGTCTGTCCCTCTGTCTCTCTGTCCCTCTGTCCATCTGTCTGTCCCTCTGTCTCTCTGTCTGTCCATCTGTCTATCCATCCATCAGTCCATCCATCTATCTGTCCATGTGTCTGTGTCGCTCCATCCACCGATGTATCTGTCTGTCCATTCATCTGTCCATCCATCTATCTACTGTCTGTCTACCTACCTGTGTATCCTTCCTTCTGTCCCTCTCTCTCTCTCTCTCTCTCTCTCTCTCTCTCTCTCTCTCTCTCTCTCTCTCTCTCTCTCTCTCTCTCTCTCTCTCTGTCTATGGCTCTGTTTGTCTATCTGTCCATTGCTCTGTCTGTCTATCTATGATTCTATTTGTCCACTGGTCCATCCATCTAGCTATCTGTCCATCTGTCTGTCCACCTGTCTCTCTATCTGTCTGCCTGTCTGTCTGGTGTCTGTCTTCCTATCTGTCTATACATCCATCAGTCCGTCCGTCTGTCTACCCACCCACCTGTCCATGTTATCTCTTTCAATCCATCCATCCATCCACTCGTCTGTCTATCCATCCATCTGTCCATCTGTCTCTCTGACTGTGTATGCCTCTGTCTGTCTATCTGTCCATTGGTCCATCTATCCATCTGTTCATCTGTCCATCTGTTCATCTCTCTGTCCATTCTGTCTATCTATCTCTATGGCTCTGTCTATCTGTCCATTGGTCTGTCTGTCTGTCTGTCTATCTATCTATCTATCTATCTATCTATCTATCTATCTATCTATCTATCTATCTATCTATCTATCTATCTATCTGTCTGTCTGTCTGTCTGTCTGTCTGTCTGTCTGTCTGTCTGTCTGTCTGTCTGTCTGTCTGTCTACCTATCCATCCATCCAACCATGTATGTTTCTATCTGTCTGTCTGTCTATCCATCCATCTGTCCATGTATCTCTCTGTCTGTCTGTCTCTCTATGGCTCTGTCTGTCCATCCTTCCATTGGCCGGTCTGTCTGTCTGTCTCTTTCTATCTATCTGTCCATGTCTCTGGTGTCTGTCTGTCTATGGCTCTGTCTATCCGTCCATCAGTCTATCTGTCTGTTTATCCATCCATCAGTCCATGTATCTCTCTGTCTGTCTGTCTGTCTCTCTATGGCTCTGTCTATCTGTCCATTGGTTTATCTGTCTGTCTGTCTACCTATCTGTCCATCTGTCCTTCTATCTATCTACTATCTGTCTACCTGTCTATCCGTCCTTCTGTCCGTCCATCTGTCCACCTGTCTCTGTATCCATCCGTCTGTCTGGTGTCTGTCTACCCATCTGTCTATATATCCATCAGTCTGTCTGTCTGTCTACACATCCATCTGTCCATCTATCTCTTTGTCTATGGCTCTGTCTGTCTATCTGTCCATTGGTCTGTCTATCTATCCATCCAGCTGTCTGTCTACCTATCTATCCATCCATCCAACCATGTATGTTTCCATGTCTGTCTGTCTCTCCATCCATCTGTCCATGTATCTCTCTGTCTGTCTATGGCTCTGTCCATTTGTTTATCTATCTATCTATCAGTCTATCTGTCTGTCTATCTGTCCATTTGTCTGTCTACTGTCTGTCTACCTGTCTATCCGTCCTTCTGTCCATCTGTTTGTCTGTCTCTCTATGGCTCTGTCTATCCGTCCATTCATCCGTCTATCCACCTATCTGTCTGTCTGTCTATCCATCCGTCCCTCTATCTATCTGTCTGCTCTATGTCTGCCTGCCTGTCTGTCCGTGCGTGTGTGTTTGTCTCCCCAGTCATCCTGTGCCCCACACGGCCAGGAACACAGACAACAGACAGAGTAAAGGACTTCGCCCCTCCCCTCCCCATGCCCTCTGACCTGTCCATGCCCTCTGCCCTCCCAGTGACCCCTGACCTCCCTGTGACCTCTGACTACTCTGTGACCTCTGACCTCCTGTGACTCCTGGCTTCCCCATGACCTCTGACCTCCCAGTGAACCTCCCGAGACCTCCCCGTGACCTCTCCATGACCCCTGAGTTCCCCATTACCTTTGACCTCCCATCCACTTCTCACCTGCCCATGGCCTCTCAACTCCCCGTGACCTCTCCATGACCTCTGACCTCTCTGCAACCACTGACCCGACTGTGACCCCTGACTTCCCTGTGACCTCTGACCCCCCATGACCCCTAACCTCCCCGTGACCTCTGACTGTCTTGTATCCTCCCTGTGACCTCTAACCTCCACCTCTTATCTGGCTCCCCTCAGTCCTCCGCCCCCACGCCAAGAGCCTGCAGGAAACAGATGGGTAAACTGAGGCTCACCTGTGTCCAGCTCCTTCCAGGCGCCACGGGGCGGGGTCACGGTGGGCGGGGCCGGGGGTCAGGGGTCAAAGGTCCCGGGGTCACCGTCGGGGAAAGCCGCAGGACGGGAAGGGAGGGCATCCGGGGCATGGCTGTGCAGGGTCGTGACCACGGGGTCATGGGCGTTCGCCGTGGGGCCCGGCCGGGCGTGGTGGGCTTTGTGCTGTCGCCCCTGCCTGCGGCCGCCGCCAAACCTCCTAGGGGCCGGAAGTAAGGAGGCCGGAAGTGAGGAGGACGGAAGTGCAGAGGTCGGAGCAGCAGATGCTCGAGGGGTGGAGGCCGGAAGTGGTTGTTACTATTGTTATTACTATATTATTACTATTATTACTGTTATTGTTTTACTATTGTTATTATTACTGTTGTTATTACTATTGTTATTACTGTTATTGTTACTATTGTTATTACTGTTATTGTTGTTGTTGCTATTATTTCTATTGTTCTTGCTATTATTACTGTTATTGTTGTTGTTATTGTTACTCTTATTACTACTGTTATTATTACTTTTATGGTTGTTATTGTTATTATTATTACTCTTGTTGTGACTATTATTGTTGTTGTTGCTATTATTAACACTATTATTACTGCTGTTATTATTACTGTTATTGCTATTATTACTGTTGTTGTTATTGTTGCTATTATTGCTATTGTTGTTATTAGTGTTATTGTTACTGTTGTTATTGTTACTGTCATTGCTGTTATTGTTTCTATTATTACTACTGTGGTTGTTGCTATTGTTATTACTATTGTTATTCCTGTTATTATTACTGTTGTTGTTGTTATTCAGTTTATATTATTTTTTGGGTCTAGTCGTGGGGCCTGAATTCTGGGTCTGGGTGCTGTCCCTCAGCTCTTCAGCTCAAGGCTAGCACTCTACCACAGCACCACTTCTGGCTTTTTGCTTTTTACTTATGTGGTGCTGAGCAATCGAACCCAGGGCCTCAGGCATGCAAGGCAAGCGCTCTACCACTAGCCACCTTCCCAGTCCCCAGAGGGTTTTAATAAAGCAAGCCTTAAGAAAGAAAGATAACATGAAGTGACAACTACAGAAATTCTACAGAGATGACACCTTTCACATATCTGTCTTCCTTCTCTTCTCATACTTCAGAAAGCATTGACTAACATTATAAATATACTGCAATTATAAGTTAAGGATCAGTGTTTTTTTTTTCAACCTGAAGCCTTTTTTCCATGATTCTTGACATAAACTTTTTGGGAGATTTTTTGGATTGTGATGGGATTCCACCCAAAACAAAGCCATGTATATCAAGAAAGTCAATATTTTCAACTCAGAGTACTAAACAAAAGAGGGAGAAAATTAAATTAAGGTTAGCAATATATGTCAAGCACAAATATACACAATATCAAGATATCTTGAAATTGTATAGTTTTACTGGATAAAGTGGCTCAAACCTGCAATATTATCTACTTAGAAAACAGAGATTAGAGTATTGCAGTTCCAGGCAAGCCCAGACAAAAAAAAGAAGTTTCAGAAACTCTAACCATTTGCTGGGTGCAATGTGTTTTGCTTGTGTTAGGAGGACCGCAGTCCAAGCAGGCCCAGGCATAGTGATACTACCTCAAAATAAGCAACCAAATTACAATCTGCTGGTATGGCAATAAAAGAGATGCTGTTTCACAAGTATAGGATTTTGGGTTCAATCATCCAGTATTCCTAGGCATTTAAGTGTGTGTCAGGGTAAGAATTTGGCATGTCTGAGGTCAAGACTTCATACTCATTTTACAAGCTCTAATAAAACCTTTGCCTCTTTTGTTTTTTTTTAAATATAGCATAACTTCCATGCCCAAACCAAATAATTTCCTATTAGAGATTTTCTCCTATCCATTAAGTAATATATTATGTGTTGGATACTGTCCTACTGAAATCACACTAAAGATCAAAAACCCATTGCCTTAGAAAGTGACTGCATTAGGAAAGAGAATCTCAAAGGTAGCATTTAAGTTGAACTCTCCTCCAAGAGAAGCAGAAGGCCTTGAATATTCCAAGGAAAGAGGACTCAGAAGGAGCCAACTCTGATCTTGGCGTTTTAGTTCCACCAACTCAGAGGGAATGTATTTACAGTGTTAATGCTACCCAATCTGTGGTAGTTTATTATTACAATTACTAGCAAACATGTGGAATCTATAAGACATGAAAAGTCATTGATTCTTGGGGTCCATGACTCAAATTTATAATCCTAATGATTAAGAAGGATGAGACTTGGGGGATAATGGTTTTCAGAATGGTAGGAAAATTCATGAGGTTCTATCTCCAATTAACTTCAAAAATTTCTGGGCTGGAGACATGGTTCAAATGGTAGACTGACTACTGTTAGCAAACTGAGCATGAGTTATATTCAAGCCCCAAATTGGGATAAAGAACTTGTCCTTAGAATAATACTATGAGAAACAGAATTATGAATAGGAAAGCAGAAACAAAAGAAATAAACTTATTCATACAGACAAGGCTTCCCAAAATGAAATATGGCTTAAACTGTAATATTTAGGGTTTTCCTCCTATACAGTAGAAATAAATGGTATTTTGATTTGGCAAAACTAAAGTGTAAAACTGTATGCAATAAATAATCACATTACTTTTATGTTTCCATAATTTAAATTTCCTACAAAGTTATAGAATAGTGTAGCTTTTGAAAATAAACCAATGTTGCACTTTCAAATATGATTATATATCCTTGCAAGTGTTGTCTAAAACTGATCTACACTGAAATGATTGCCATTGGTATCTTTCTCAAGATTCCAAATGTTTATACTTTCAGCTGACCTTCCACAAATCTCATACACCAAAAATAACTTTTTAGTTTGTTCATGCAATCATAGGAATATAAACATATGTGTCAAAATGTTAATTACCTTAATCTACTGTCATTAATGTAATATAACTAATACAATTAAGTATATACCTTGAGGAAAATAAGATTCTTCCTTCTAAATACATGCTGGCAGGCACACACACACACACACACACACATATTTACCACTCTGACTCAGGTTAGATTCCTGACATTGGGTATCAGACACTTATCTAATAATCAACCTTTCCTGCACAGATATAAAATACATTCATGTCCCGACCCGCAGGACGTCAACGAGGGCAGTGAACCTAAGCGAGAAGGAATGAAGGGACAAGAGACACGAAGAAGGACAGCAAGACAAGGATTCTGATCAAGCTGCCAAATTTTATTTTTTCACACTGGGGTATTTATATGCTTAGAAGAAGGAAGCTTTTTCATTGGGCGTAGGAGCTGCAGGATGCTTGCTTAGGGCAGTGAAAAGGTGGTTGTTAGCAGCTACCGGGTGTTTGTATGGGGGGTGAAAAGGTGGTCGTTAGCAGCTACTAGGGGGTGAAAAGGTGGTTGTTAGCAGCTACCGGTATTTGTATGGGGCAGGATGAAAAGACCGGATTCTGTGAACAGCCTCCTGATGTTCCAGTGAGATAGTCAAGCCTATGATGCAGATAGACTCCCTGCAGGGCTCTTGACACATTCATACTTCCACAATACAAAAATACCAGATCATTCAAAATAATGAAAATAATTAAAGAATCACCCAGCTCCTGTACCATCTACGCCCTGATTTCATTCATTTATGTCAATACATTTTTCATATCATAATTAAAATTGAAAGACCCCCGTCGGCGTGGGGTGCCCTTCGATCTGAAGAGACCCTTCCCCAAGGAACAAGGAGACCACTTGTGCGGATGCAAACAGCAAGAGGTTTATTCAGGCATGCCTCGGCTCCCAGGTGCACTCAACCTCGAGATCCACAAGGTTCGGGTTGAGTGTCTGGGAACCGGTTACTCGGGTACCCGGGGCGACAGAGTCTATCGGGAGACTTGCGCGCCCAGTGTCTGAAAAGCACCCTATTTTATGGGCAGCAGAAGCGAGGTTACAGAAGCGAGATGCCTGGTTACAGGGTATTGATTGGTTAATTTCAAATTACGCTCAGGGTGGGGATTGGTTAGGTTATGTTGGACAGATGGGGTAGGCGGGGTCGGGGGAAAGTTGACGTGTCGGTACTTGTCTTGACAGGCCTGTGCTGGTCGTTATGCGCAGAAACTGTTCGTTCCCTAGTTTTGACAAGTGATTTACTACATCCTGCCTTACCCTGCTATTAGGGCTAAGTTTTACAGGAAGGGACGGGTGGGTCGGCTATTTTCCAGGAATGTCTGGTTTTAAGGCATGTATTAGGGTCATACTGGGGTCTGCAGGCAGTGACTCAGAAGCCCAAGGTTTCGTTTAGCGGCTCGCCCGTATCCTGCCCCAATCTCTTAGGTATGCAGGGGAAGGGGCAGCAGTTTTTCTTACAGTACCTAATGGGTGAGCATGCACTGGGGTCTGGGGTCTTTCAAAAATATTTTTGAGTCTCTCATTAGCAGACAAAAATGTTATCATACAATAGAAAATGTAAGTAAAATTACTTTTCCCTGGGTAATCTTTTATATATATTATCAAAGACTTCGGTTTCCTTGTAGAGTCTGCTTCTGGCATTTTGCCCTAATGTCTAATATTAAATTACAAAGGACATGCCATATTCCTCAGTTCATTTTTCCTAAAGGTTATGCTATGGAGTTGAATCTGATTTGCTTGCTTATTCTAAATTAAATTTTCTCAACAACTTGAATTATTGTTTATGTTACTCCTAAAACATTTGAAATATCAAAAAGAACTGGAAATTCACTTTGACAATGATTTGTGAATGGCAACAATGCTTGTGGATGGAATGAAGGACTTGAATGATCTAGAGTTCCTTAAAAATGGCACTGTTCTTTAAAGGGCTGATCATTTAGTAAGCTTTAAAGTGTGGTCTTCTTATTTCATCTAAGAAGATAAAAGTATGCTTTTCATCACATTTTTGCCTTCAAAGCACTAAAATTATTTCCTTTGTACAGTTCAGGCCCAGCTACTACTGCAGTGAAACCCACAAACAACTGCACAACTGTGTTAGCTGCTCTAGAATTTGAAATTTTCTTCCAGTAGCCCTAGTGATTTGAGCCCAGATTCATGGGATAGTCACATAATCTACAGTTACAAATCACCACAATATACAAAGACTACATGCAAAATGAGGTTCAATTTTTTTCTTTGTTGTTTTCTTTTTGTCTTATTGATTGTCTTTTATGGAGCTAGGAGCTGTGTATTTCTCATTATTGTTGATGTGACTTAAATAAATTACCAGATTTTTCAAATAAAATAAAGAGATAAAAATACATATTTAGTCACAAAATAAAGCTAAACATTTGAGTGATTTTTTTTATTCTAGTCCTGTTCTCAGTTATCTTCATATAATGTCGAGGTGAGTCAAGCATATGTATAAATTGACATGTATAAGCACACAGAACTCTGGAATCTTTAGATTTTGATTTCTATATCAACTTCACCTAGAAAAGAAAATTATCACTCAGTTCATGTCTTAAGTAATCTACTTAATACGAGTTTTAATCATTTATTTCTTTTAAAATAAATTTTTGCCAATCCTGGGTTTTATTTATTTTTCTTTCTTTCTTTATTATTTTTTAAATTGTGAAAATACCATACAGAGGGGTTACAATTACATGGGCAAGGTAATGACTACATTTCATATCAAGCATTGTTGCCTCCTCCTTTGTTTCCCCTTCCCATTCCTTCCAATCTCCTCGTTGGTATAATTTGTGGAGGGGAAGGGAAAAATAAATTGTTTAAATAAGGATACAGGTGGACCCATTGCAACAATGAGATATACAAGATGCTATGTCGAAAAACCAACTTTACAAGTTTTATTAATTTTAACAATAGATCTCATAATCTATGGAATTGATGCATTGCATAAGTATTTGATTTATTATTTCCACTGAATTAATATTACATTTATTTTATTTTTTTGCACATGAAATAATTACATTCTTGAGGATAAAACATCCCTGTTTTTCATTTTGGTTGCCAAAGTGGAAGTATTAGACATTTTGAAATTTTAAATTTAAATTTGAACCTTCAAATTTCACTAGGACGCCGGGCACTGGTGTCTCACGCTTGTAATCCTAGCTACTCAGGAGGCTGAGATCTGAGGATCGCGGTTCAAAGCCAGCCCGGGCAGAAAAGACCGTGAAACTCCTATCTCCAATAAACCACTAGAAAACCGAAAGTGGTGCTGTAGCTAACATGGTAGAGCGCTTGCCTTGAGCTGAAGAGCTGAGGGACAGCGCCCAGGCCCAGAGTTCAAGCCCCACGACCGACAAAAAAAAACAAAAACAAAAACAAAAAAAACAAATTTCACTAGGACTTGAATTGTGTTACTTACAACTTTAATGTTAAAATAAAGAGCATTATTAAATAGAAAGCAACATTATAAGTTATCACACCTTAATCCCTGAATTGACTTAATGATAAAAAACAATTATATTTATATAACATGCTGTATATACTCAAACTATGAGATACAGAAACAGAAGACTTCTTTTTTTGTTTTGGTTTGTTGTTCTTTATAGTTTGTGATGATTCTGTCTTCTTTGCCTTGTGCCTAGTGTATTCATTGTACGTCTTCAGGAAAGTGGGGGGTGGGCACAGAGCTTTAGGGAAAAGGGTGAAAAATTGCACCAGTAGAGTTCATTGAACATTGATAAAAGTGAACTATTTAACACATGGATGGGGACAGGACAAATGAGGGAACTGAAGACATTTCATAAAAGGAAATGTACTCATTACTTGACTCATGTAATTGCAATTCCTCTATAAATCACCTTAATAATAACAACAGAGAATTTTTTAAGGTCAAACAGAATGTTGCTTGTTAGAATTCTAGATTTTTTTGTTCACTGATTTGAGCTGGTTGAGTCTATCTCTGAAAATAGCTACATTGACATTCATTGGGTGAATTGTGAGCTACTAGTATATAAAAGTCAATTATGATTGCTTGTATGTTTTTTGAGACTCTGATTTATTTACTTCTTTAATTTATCTACAGGTTTTTGGTTGGGCTTGTTCCTGTTTTTCAAAAGACCTATTGGTGCATAATTAGTGCGGATTCAAGATTGTTCTAATTTATTGCTGTACATACTCAAAGCTATAAATTTTCTTCTGAGTATTGCCTGTGCCCTCGTGTCCCAGGGGAGGTAGTATTTTGTGTGTTCACTTCCACTGAATTCCATAAACCTTGGAACTGACCTCCATATCTCTTCAGTGACTCACTGATGATTTAGCAATGTGTTATTCAGTCTCTGTGAGTTTCAGAATTTTCTGTAATGCCTTTTGATGTCAAGACCTAATTTGGTCCCATCATGGTTTGACAGGATACAAGGAGTAATTTCATTTTTACTTTTGAATTTTCACAGATTTTCCTTGTGATCTAAGATATGACCTATTTTGGAGAACATTCCATGGGCTGCTGAGAGGGATATATATTGCGATGCTGCTAGGTGAAATATTCTGTAGATATCTATTAGGTATAGCTTGTCATTGCAGTTATTTAGGTCTGAAGTTTTTTTGGCTAAGGTTTTACCTGGATGGCCTGTCCAGTGGTAAGAATGATGTGTTCAAGCAACCAACAATGTGTTTGGATGCATGCATATTTTTAGGTTAAGTAATATTTGTCTGATGAATTTGGGAGCTCTAGGATTCAGGGCATTGATATTTAGAATTGTAATATCCCCATGATGGAGAGTTCTCTTTATCAATATTTAATGTCCTCCTTTGTCTCTTTTTACTTTCATTCCACTTTTAATTTAAAGCCTATTTTGTCTAATATTTGTATAGCTACTCTGGCCTGTTTATGAAGTCCATTTTTAATTTGTAAAAATGATGTACAGAAGGGTTACAATTACATAGTCAGATATTGAGCACCTTTCTTTTGAATAGTGTCACTTCTTCCCTCATGTTCTCCCAGTTTTTCCCTTTCAACCTCCCTCCCCCATAAGTTGTATAGTTCATTTTCAATGTAGTGTCTATTGAGTAGCACTGCTACATTTGTTGACCCTTTGTCCCACCATTTCTGTGTTTCCCCTTGCCCTTTCCAAACTTACATATAAAACCAAAGGTACAGAAATAAAAACAGCAACAGAAGACAGAAGGAAAAAGCAAAATAATAAAACTCTCATTATCATTTCTTGGAGATCATTTTGATGAACATTATTTTATATGATAATATTGATATAGCTATTGAGCCTTTGTGATCCTCTCCAAAGGGCATCCTCCATTTGATCTCACTGTATAAATTTTTAGAATCCCATATAATTTATCATGTCCAAGTCAAATGTTTTCACTTTTATCATCCAATTGTGTTTACTTGTAGAATTATAGGCACATTCTAATACAACAAATGAGAGAAATCAAGCAACCTACATATATATGTATGTATGTATATATATATGTATATATACATATATATATATACAAGACATATATACTTTTATTGATCGCTATTTACAAGTATGTATGTATGTATGTATACATACATATATACACATAAATATTCAAATTCCATTCATCCATCAGAGACAATAATATTGTACCATTCTTAAGGAAAATGAAACACGCAGAAATAATAATGTTAAGTGAAATTAACTGCACCCAGAGAAACTTAGGTTTCCTCACTTGTGGTAGATAGCAGCTGATTCTAAATGTAAATTTATAAACATTTATTAAACATACTGGATGGTATGCAAACAGATACAAATGAATTATCTGAAGTGTCAGAGTCTATGTAGTGTGAAAATATTATCATTCTCTTAAAAGATTAAGTCAAAGCCCAACAAAATAAATGCCAGTAAATGTGTAGTGCAAGAGAGGACAGTGGGGGGCAATGTGAGAGGGGTAGGAAATTGAAGGGGAAAAGGATAGGCAAGAAACCATTGCATACTTCCCAGATTTGAAATATACAAAGCAAGGGGTAGTGTGAAATTGGGGTGAAGATGTTGAAGTGGTAACACAATTCCAGGTGCATTGTACACATAAACTGCTTTGTTAAATGGCAAGTAATTCCATACATGACATAATATTGAGATACGTAAAGACTGGGCTTGATTGGGAGGGATGGATGAGAATGTTGAAATGGGTGAAATTGATCAAGATGCTCTGTATCCATAAACTGTTTCAGTGAATAGCAACTCCTTTGTACAAGTAGTTAAAGATATTAAAATATTCAAAAAATTAATTATGATTGTTGAATAGAGAGTTTAACCTCAAGTAAATTCCCATTTAAAAATATTTTTAACCTGGAGGTTTGGAGAATCAAATTCCAATAATAAAACATTATGAATCTTTTTTTCTGAAAATTTGAAATTTAAATAAAAATTCCTTTGCTTTTTGTCAGCAATTGGGCTGCTATAAGAGAATACTTCAACGTAAGTGGCTTAAAAACATCAGGAGTATATTACCCATACTCTAGAAGCTTGAACATTGGTTATAAAAATGGTTATTCAAAGCAATTCCTTGTCTTATGGGGGGTCTACTTTCTGGTTCATTATAATTTATTTGCTGAACGTTCACATGGCAGAGTAGTTATATTGGGCTTCTTTTATCAGGATCATTATTTCAGGGTCATCTCTGAAAAGTTGATTCTAATGTCACCAGACAGGGAATACAATTTCAAAATGTGTATCTGGAAGTAGTTACATCGTCCAATATATTTTGCAACTTTTGCTTTAACTCTTAGTGTAGTGTATCATTTGGATATTATTTCATAAGAAATAATAACTTAAGGACAAACCTATATCGTGTAAATTATGTGAATGATTCTTCTTAACAATGGGAATAATTATAGTAATGGCAAAGTGAAGTACGATTGTTTAGTGGCTCTTGAATCACATCATAGGTAATCATGTAAACATGGTGCAATATTTCTAAGGCCCTTCTGATGTATTTGAACAATCTCCAATGAATTAATTGCTTTCAGAAATACAGATCTCCTTTGATTTTAATTACTGTCTGCTATTAGGACTCCCACAGACACCAAAATTAGAGGATGCTAATTTCTCTGAAAAAATACATAATGTAATTGTTATAATTAATATAACATGAAGAATGTAATATTATTAGCATTATAAATACCAGAGTTCACATTATATAATACATTGACATCCTTTGGTTACATCAATTTTTAGAATATTTATAACTAAATGTAAATTGTTTGCAAATAGTTATTTAATGATGTATAAAAAATGAGAAAAAGATTTGTGTACATATTTACTACAGATGCAAACAGATTCAGGTGGTTATTTATGATCCCTCATTTGTTGGTTTCATTCATGCATAGAGAACATGCAGAGAAGTGGCAATTGAAACCTTGCATTTACTAAAGAGTTAACTTACATGAAATTTATGTTCTGCTAAATATCAGATTTTATAAATTAAATTGTTTTTGTCCCTTCCTTCCTTCCTTCCTTCTTTTCTTCTTTCCTTCTTCCCTCCTTCCCTCCATCCCTACCTCTCTCTTTCTCTCTTCTTTCTTTCTCTTTCTTGTTTCTTTGTTTCTTTCTTTCTTTTTTCTTCCATTCTTCATTTCTTTTTTTTTACTCAGAATACTTCTTAACACTATAGAAAAAATACCAAATGTTGTACTCCAATGTGTTATGAGGAATTATAACTATTAAATAGATTAATATTAATTTTAATAACCTAAGCTATATCTTAAAACAAAAAACTAAAAACCACTAAAAAGCACTTCACAAAAATGCAGGATATGTAACAAATATTACTTTTCATGTCATTGTTTATTTCTTCAAACTAAAATAAGAATTTAGACATAATATTGTACATGTCTGTGTGTGTGTGTGTGTGAGAGAGAGAGAGAGTGTGTGTGTGTGTGTGCGTGTTTTGTTCTTGTGATTTGAACTCAAGGCCTATCCTTTACTTTTATTCACTCAAGGATAGTGCCCTAACATTTGATCCACAACTCCACTTCTGGCTTTCTGTGTGTGTGTGTGTGTGTGTGTGTGTGTGTGTGTGTGTGTGTGTGTGTGATTAATTGAGATGTGTCTCACAAACTTTCTTGCCAAGGCTGGCTTTGAAGTCCAGCTTCCAGAATAGCAAGGATTAGAAGCTTGAGACACTCATATTCAGCACAGATATAATATATCTAAGAATAAAATAAATTTCTTATTATTTGAATTCCAGAGGTCAATTTAACAAATTAACATTTAGATATTTATTTAGTTATTAAATCTGAACCTGTACTGTGGAAAAATACTTTTCATTTTTATGAAAAACTATGCACTAAAGGTTTCAATGACAGAATCTTTGGACAAATTGAATACTCTATTATTCAAAAGCGACAAAAGGATCATTAATCAAATTTCTCATGTAAGCTAAAATCAATAGGATCTATCAGGCTGACTGAAGCAATTTGTCATTAACTTTAAATTTTATCTATTGCAGCTACATGATTTTCTATTCTTTTTACCCTAAACTTTTTTGACATAAAAATTTAGATTCATACATTTTTTGAATATGCAGAAATCTTAGTTACTGGTCATGTATTTCTGAGATTTGAGTACCAAGTCATTTCAGAGAAACACTGAATTTCATATATTTTATGTCAACACTGATTTTTAGAAATTGAATCAATCTCAATATGAGCTAACTAAAGCAAAATATTCTATGACTTATCCAATTATTCCTATATATTTGAATATAACATTATTGAATGGCAGGAAATTCATATTATACCTACTCTCTATAGAAGTTATAGTATTCATTTTTCCTTCAACTAGAAAGAATGAACCTCACTATAAATGACAAAAAAACTTGAATATAAATGCCATAAAATTATGAAAAATTCAAGTCATTATGAGTTAGATGAAATAGTCATTTTTGAAGATCAAAAATGAAATCTCTTGAAGCTTCCTTATCTGTTAAATAAAATGTATTTGCAGTCTAAATATTTCATTCATCTCTCCAGCAATTGTATAACCAAACCAACTCCATGCCAAATAGCTCCTCTGATTAATTGAAGTAAATACTTAGGAACAGAAGTTATCACAATTGTACAGAAATATCTACCCACCATTCTAGAAATTAAATCTGAAATCATAAAGGATTGGGATTAATAATTAGTTTTCACTATGTTGCCATAAAGAGGTGGTGAACCTTTTCAAGTGGGCACAGCTGTAGAGATTTGGTCACTGAGAACTTGTGATCAGAGGACGTTAAGATCAAAGTCCTTTCCTATTCTTCCTTCTTTTTCTTCTCTGTCTCCTTCTCATTTTCCTTCTCCCTCTCTCTCTACCCCTCTTTCTCCCTCTCCCACTCCTATTCCTCCTCTTCTTTTCTTCCTGGCTTCCACGAATATACATACTCCATCACATGTTCCTGACATGGGTACTGTGTCAACCCAAAGCAATGAGGATAAGAAACATAAACTGAAATGTATAAAATCAGAAGCCAAGATTAATCTTTCCTCCTTTTAAGTTGATTTCATAAACTATTTTGTCATATTAATAGGAGACTGACACAGCATGCTCTCATTTATTATAAGGGATAAGATTTACTCGAAAAAATCTGACCAACATTGCCCTAATGAAATGATTGATTAAATTAATATTATAGTAGGGCAAATCTACTTTAAAATATCAGTTATACTTCAAAAAGAGGCAAAAAATTTACCACTATGGTTTGCTATGACAAGACATCAGAATTCACCCTTTTCCTCAAGGAAATAAATCTGTAATTGGCACTATTGTCAATTTCACAAATGATTTAATAAGACTGAAGAACAAATTTCAACTCAAACTGCGTGATATAAAATTTACTTTGTCCATGTAAACAACCTTTGTATTCTATCTATGTTTGGTCCCTAAAATGACTTGCATTTTATTCTAATCATATTTTTAATTAACTTTAAGTATGTGATTGGGGGTTGCTGTTTGACCAGGCAGTTTATAAATAGTGTTTAGTGAGTTATTTTGTTTTCCTTTTATCTCTCCTGAGGTTTGAACTCTTTGCCTGGGAGCTGACCCTGAGCTCCTTTGGATGAACACTAGAAATCTATCACTGGAGGAACAGCAGCACTTTCAGATTTTTCTCAGATTTCACTGGAGATAAGAATTTCATGGACTTTCCTGCCTGGGCTGGCTTCAAAACTCAATCCTCAGCCTCCTGAGTATCTAGGATTACAGGCATGAGCTGCTACTGCCTGTCTTAATACAATGCTTCCTTTTTTTTTTTTTGCCAGTCCTGGGTCTTGAACTTAGGGCCTTGACAATGGGCACTGTCCTTGAGCTTCTTTTCCTCATGCTAGCACTCTGCAACTTGTGTCACAGTACCAATTCCAGCTTGTTTTGTTTATGTAGTACTGAGGAATCAAACCCAGGGCTTCTCACTACCACTAAGTAAGTCTACCACCAAGCCACATTCCTAGCCCAGTACAATGCATCTTAATGATCATTGTCTCTCATCCTTCTCAATCCTATCTCATCTCTCAATTTACATAATTTTGTAGAAGATTCACTGACTCACAATGTCATATATAGTCACTTAGAGGATATGTCACAATTCGTATTTTATTGATAGTCTCATTCATCAGCATACTAAACTTATGCATTACAGAATTCTGTGATTTTAAATGCTAAATTAACACTCAGATTCACCCACTACTATTCTAAAATTTTTCCTAAGGTTAATGCAAATGCAATCTGTAATTCTTCGATAAAGTACAATGATTCATAGAAAGTTAAGAGTTGGACTATGAACATCACCTTCAGTTCTAGAACATTTTATCATTACTACCCCCTCAAAATACTCCAATATTTATTAGTAGTCACTTCCTGTCATCATTTCAACCTACCCTCCACTTGACCAACCATTACTTCATAGTCTACCACTACAGATGTGCCAATTTTAAAAAGCTCATTTAATTAGAAAATGCAGTCTATTTTATCCATTTCTCCCATGTAATATTAGTGTTTCCCAAGTAAGTTCATGTAAATTTTTCTGATAGATAGACCATATTGTTTTGTATACATGTATAGAATTATATAATGTCCTCAATGGGCATTTCAATATTTTATTATATATTATTGTAAAAGGTTTTGCTATCTATATTCTTGTACATGTGTCTCATTGGTCATGTGTTGAAATCTATTTTGTATATAAAACTATGACTTAAAATGCTGGATAATAGAGCAACTAGATGTGTAGTATCTTAAAGATTGCCAGTATGTTTAATAAACTGACTATATCACTGTAAGTGCTAAGCAACAATGTATAAGGATTCCAATTTCTAAATAGTGGTTGTGCAGTGCTATCTTATTGTTGTTTCTATTTCCACTAATCTCTATATGTATGCAATGTCTAGGTATGCTATGATCTTTTAATATGTTCTTTGGTTGTTGGTATATTATTACAGAGATATGTATTTGGATTTTTGGATAACATATTCAGGATGGTTAAAGTTTTTCATTGGCATTAATATGCTCTTAATATATTTCTGATTCAAATCTCTTTAAATAAGTGTATATATATACATACTATGTGTACCTATGCATATTTCATATTTATATGTGTATATATACAAATAACTATATATGTATATTATTATTTTCATTTGTCCATAAGCGATCATTTTACTTTATTTGCCAAACATGTCCTTTATTGATTTTACTTTAGCATTAAGCAGTCTTAAAGATAGGCTCAAGTCTAACATTTTAGTATTATCTTAGACACCAATGGCCTTCTAGTCTAATGAAACATGAGCCCTCAGAATGTTGACCAAATTTCTTAGTTCGTTTACACAATTACTATAATTATGTATTTTCGCGTCTATGTTTCATTTCACCAGAGAATCTGTATTTATCCTTTATGTCATACATGAATACCAATGCCTTTGGAAGATATTTATTAATTGGTGCATATTAATTGTACGAAGAAATCTTATTGAAATATTTTGCACATGCACATATTGATCAAAGGCCTGATTAACCTGTTTCTGTCTTTCTCCATTCCCGTTTCCCCTTATTTTTCAACTGTTTTCTGTTAATGTCTTTGTGCTATCTCCACACATCGTCAAAATGTATTTCAGTGTTGTTCACCCAGTATCATTGAAAATTATAAAATGCTGAATATAAAGGCAAAAATCTAAGTAAATACAGACACATAATTTTTGTGGATTGGAGGATACATTTGAGCAAAGTTATTTAATTGTCTCCTGCTTCATCCCCCTCCTTTTATTTGGTCATTCTTGGGGCTTGAAATCTGGGCCTGGGTACTGTCCCTCAGCTCTTCAGCTCAAAGTGAGTGCTCTACCACTTGAGCAACTGTGCCACTTCTGGATTTCTGGTGATTAATTGGAGATAAGAGTCTCACAGACATTCCTGTTCCAGCTGGCTTTGAACCGCAATCCTCAGATCTCAGTCTCCTATGCAGCTAGGATTATAAGCATGAGCTGACAGTGCCTAGCTTCACAATTTTATTTATAAGTTTATGACAATTTCTTGAAACACCTGACCAGCACTCTTGACTCATTGACAAAAGAAAATAAACTGGAATATATTTCTCTGTCTAATATTAAAGGTATTAGTGTAAAATTGTTATATTTATAGAGGAAAGATTATAAAGCTCAATGGGTCTGGACGGCACCAGATTAGAGCCACATACATATTATCAAGGAATATTTAATAAGAGTTTAAAACCAAACACTTGTGGAATGACATTCTCTTTAATAAGTGGTGATAGATTAGACAGTATTGGGGAGAATTAAAAAGTGAACGTTGACTTAAATATAACAATTTATTCAAATATTATCTTCAAGCAGGTTTTGAAAGTGGCATATAAAACAAAAGAGTGATGTAAATATAAAGCAAAGGAAGATGTCTTGACAATTTAAGCATACTTAAATATGGCATTAAAATTATTGGAAAGGAAAACTTGATATAGTATAACTCAATAAAACTCAATAAAAGTCTAAAATAATTTAGTCTCGTATACAAATAGTGAATAGAATTTAGGAGCAGGGTGCTCATCTATCTCATCACAGCTAGGCTGTGATTTGAGTATTACTGTTTGAAGGCAGCCCACAAAATAAAGTCCCTGAGAATCTTATCTCTGCTTAATCAGCAAAAAAGCCAAAAGTGAGGCATGACTCAAATGGTAAATTGTTTTTTTTATTTTTTTTTTATTTTTTATTTTTTGGGTCCAGTCGTGGGGCCTGAACTCTGGGCCTAGGTGCTGTCCCTCAGCTCTTCAGCTCAAGGCTAGCACTCTACCACTTGAGCCACAGTGCCACTTCTGGCTTTTTTCTTTTTTGCTTGTGTGGTGCTGAGGAATAGAACCCAGGGCCTCATGCATGCAAGGCAAGCGCTCTACATTGAGCCACCTTCCCGGCCCCTCAAATGGCAAATTGTTAACAAAATGCAACAAATCTCAGGGGCCCTGATTTCAATCCCCAGGACCATACATACATGTACAAAATTAATAATAGTAATACTAATAGTGATGATGATGATGGTGGTGGTAATGATGATGAAGGGTACCCATAGTCAAGGATAAAATATTTGCAAATCCTGTACCTGAAGAATGCCTCAAATGTAGACTCTACATAAAATGCTCAAAACCTAATGTTAAAAAAAAAATCGATTAGAAACCAGCAAAATACATGTTGTGAAAAATAAGCACAAGAAAAGCATCATCAGTCATCAAATGAATGCACATTAAAACTAAAATGACATTATAAAACATATATGAGAATTACTTCACATAATACAACAATGTCCGTACTAAATGCTATCAAGAAACATAGAAACTGGATGCTGGCAGGAATTCAAATGGGAAAGCCACTTCTGAAAACATTTTGACAGGTTCCTAGAATATGAAATATGCAACAACCTACAGTATAGCACAGGAATTGAGTTCTTTAGGCTTTGTCTCATAGAAATAAAATGTAACATTCACCCAAAGGCCAAAACACATAGGTTTATACCAGCATTATTTCCTCTAGTCAGTTCAGGCTTTCTTCAGGTAAATGGGAAATGAATTGTGCTACATTCTATAATGACAGAACTAAAGGCAACTTCTGGGAATACAATACATTATTAAGGCATACAACAACTGACAATAATCTACCATAGATTTGAAGGAAATTCTAAAAGCTTATTTATTGCATGAGCTAGAAGTTGGAGAAAAAAAATGTGTTGGTTGCCAGGATGAAACAGGTTTGGGATGGGACAAAGAGAAGTAGTGGGTTTAATTATAAAAGGGAAGCATGAGACAAGACTCATTTTTGGTAAAGAAACGTTATCTGTAAATATGATATATTAATATAGAATTGATAAAATTATATTGGACTTAATATGTGCACAAAATAATTAAAGTAACTGAAGTCTGCATAAGGCACTTGTGAAATATTAATGTCCTACTTGTGATGTCATTCTATAAATATTTAAAGAAACTGGGAAAATATTCAAGGGATTTCTCTGTGTTCTTCTTATAACATCATAAAGATCCATACTAAGCTCAATAGAATTTAATGATATCTAGAAAATAGAAGTCAATATCGAATGTTTACATTGGAAAATAGTCTGAGTCCAAGCTTGCTAATTAGAAGGCAGAACTTTAGAACACCAACATCCAGGGCCAGTTCTGACAAAAAAAAAAGTGAGAAACTATAAAAACACAGAAAGCTAGGTATAGTGTAATTTCCCTGTTATTTCATGTTTGTGGAAGCCATAGGTAAGAGATTATTGCTCAAAGGAGGCTTGGCCAAGAAGTAAGACCTCATCTGAAAAATAGTGGTCAGAGCCTTAGCAACTTCAAGCACCAGTAGTGCCAAAGGAAAAAAGAAAACAAGAAAACAAAACTAAAGGAAAGGATAGAAAAGGAAAACTATTTCCTCTTCATTCTTGTAGTTTTATGTCATTGGATACAAGAATTGAGAGTAATTTGTATACTGTTTTAAGAATCAGGCCTCTCTAACATGAAAGCATTTATTTCAAGTAATTATTTTATTATTACTATTTATTACCTTATTATGCCTTCTTGGAGATTGAACCCATGGCTTTGTATATATTAGTCTAGTCCTACAACTGAGCTGTACCCCAGCTCTCTTGTATAGTTTTGGAAATTTTTTATGAATTCTTCAATAGATAGCTACTCTACTTTTCATCTTATCTTTTCTCTCCCACTTTTTCCTCTATATATTTGTTTTTGTTTTGAAAACATTCCTCAATTTTATCTTCTAAACCTACAATTTTGCTTTGAGATTACCGGGAAGTAGGTTATTTTATGACATCTATTAAATTATATACAGATATATGTATTTCATATGCATGATTGATTCTTAGAGTTCATTGCAATATGGTCATATGTACATAGGTATTGAGCCATTGTGATCCTCTCCTAAGAATAGCTGCCCTTGTTTTCACCATGTGAATGCTTAGATTGCTGTTAGTTATTCATGCCCAAGTATAATTATTTGTCTTTTACTACCTACTGGATTAACTTGTAGATTTATGGGCATATTCTAGTTATTATAAATGAGGAAAATCATGCAGTATATATTTAATTGGATCTGGCTTATTTCACTTAATATCATTTTTTCCAGTTTTTCCAATTCCTCAGGAATGGGGTAGTGCCATTCTTTCCGATAGAAGCACAGAATTCCATCAATACAACAGAATTGAAGACCCAGAAATGAATCCACTCCTACAGGCACATAATCTTTGATAAGGGAGCCAGAAACAGGATGGAAGAAAGACAGTGTAAAACCGAATTTGGAAATCCTTACCCAAAAGACCACCAGAGACCATCAACAATGTAAAAGCAAAAGAGTCTTTATTGCAAGCTAGAACTTGGTCCCACCACATACATGGCAGCAGCCCATGACGCTAAGAGGCCCCAAGACCAGGGTTATAGTACTTTTTATACAATTTTTAGGGAAGGCAGGGACTTTGTATACATCATAGCATCTTACAACAAATTATAACACATCGCAGGGAAACTCTTAATACAATTCTATAGTATGATTGGCGCACTACAAAGCAGAAACAGGTTGTTGGTTAGATCAGAGGGTTGAAGTACTTTAAACTGGTTGGCTTGCACCACAGGGAGTCTCAAGGACACACTTGCTAAACTGCAGGGTTCCTTTTTTAAACAAACACCACCTGTGGCCTGACTGCGGGGGGTCACCATGCCCTCCAGCACCTGCCTGCCTGCGGTTTCCCCAAGGATAGTTTATGTTCCTAGTTGCCAGGGAATTGCTTCTTCTGTTCATTCCCAGGTCGGGCTCATGGTCAGCTGCATAACTCATACTTCAGAAGATGACATCTAGCTCAAGATGGAGTCACTCAGGCCTCAGGCTCCTCATTTCCCCCTTTCTGATAGGCCTTAAGGGCCAATCATGGTCCTTATGGGCACACATCATGTTCTCCATTGGGTACCAGATGATATTGAGCCTTTAAGATCATCAGCTGTACAGTGTTAATGCGTTTTCTAACAAACATCCCTAGCCGGTTTACAACACTGGACCCGACTGTGAGTAACAAAATTAACAGTACCAAAGGCCCTTACATTTTTTTCCACCAGTCCTGACTCTGTATATCAGTTAACTTAATTTTATACCAGCAGTACTCATGAAGCTCCAATATTAAGACATACTCATACCATTTACTACATACTTAAACTGTCTGAGGTTTGTCTTCTTTACTCCAATGACTTAATGTTTTAAGACAATCCTTACTTTTCAAATCCTTTTTTATCCAAAGAGGATACTAATTTTTTCCCAATTCCTTTCCCAAGGCTTTCTTTACTACCCTCCTCTTGTTTGCAATTCCTTGAACTTCTTTGTGGCTAGAGTTTTAAAATGCCCATTTTTCCTTTGGCTTGCAGAACCAAGTTATCTCAGAGCAGCCTCAAGTCACCACTGGGATGCAGAAACTTGCTAGATTTTAAGGCTAAGAGCAGGGCTGGGTCTCATTACTACCTGTATTGAAAACAAACTCAGGTTATTACCATACCAGAGCCAAACTTGGCTGTGACTATAGAGTGGATTTTCAGTCACTATGCACTGAAGTGCCTAAGGCAAGCAAGCCAGTGATATCCTTGCCCCCAATATCCACTGTGGGAATAGAGAAGGTTTCTGGATATCACCCAAAAGAATGAACCACAAGATCTCAGTTTTAGCAGCTTTCAACCAGGATGCAGTCTCAGGTGATGGAATCAGGCAGTTCACTCTACTTTTTTCACAGTGGAGGTGGTCAGGGTAACAATGTAGATTTCTTCCAGGGGACTGTCAAGCTGTAGCAGCAGCAGCAGGGTCTTTCAGTGGCTTCAAGGGACTGTCACACCTCCTGCTGGGCTGCAAATTCCTACACAGACTGGTTAAGGATACATTGCATAGGCTAGGCAGGCTGTGACCCCACTAGTTTTTAAGACTATTTAGACAATAGCCCACGACAATTTACCAAGATGACAACTTTTTAAACTAGATAGTTCTTTTAATAAGGCTGATTTTCTAGGCAGATATAGAGGGCTCAGGCCTGTACTATTTCCCATGCCTTTTCCTTCTGTCTATTTGGACACAACTTTTTAAAGTGACTCTGGTCCCTTGTTCTTAAAAGCGGAAGATGGGTGAATATTCATCTTCTGTAACTTCTTTAAGCTGACTCAGGGGTGTTGATCCTACCTAGCCAGGAACATATAACCTTAGCCTATTTTACAAAGAACAATATTTTAACTTTTGGCAAATGCACAAACCATTTCTCTGGCTACAGCACTGTAGCTTGTTTAGCCTTCTGGTTTGCAAAAGCATCTTTCTGGATGGCTTAGGAATGTGGTCTCTAATGATGCCCCAGTTACCTATGCAAACCTTCAGAGAGATATCAATAGAAACACACTTACAGGTTTACAAACTTTTTCCTATGGAGATGAATTTCATGTAGCTGGTGTCAGCTCAAAAATTATTGCCAATTAGAATTTTTGGCACATACAAGGGTTGGGATTTAAACTATCCCCCACATTTTATAACTTTAGCTTTTTACTACTGTCACAGGATGGCAAGTTCCTGTCCCTTACGAGGTAAATAGTCATGGACATTAGGCATGCTTACAAACTGTCTTCGCATGACCTCCTGGCTCTGATCAATTCTTGAAGGGCCATGCACAAATGACTCTAGGATCCGACATTTCTGCCATCCAAGCAGTGGCTTACTACCTCTGGATGCTCCACCATTGCTTTCGTTCCAGGAGTGTCTTCTCCACACTGGAAAAAATGCCTCATTGGCATTTCCCTTAGTTGGTCGCTGAACTTGAACTCAGGGCCTGAGTGCTGTCCCTCAGCTCTACAGCTCAAGGTTAGCACTCTGCCACTTTGAGTCCCAAAGCAACTCTGCTTGCTCGTTCAGCACTCTGCTGGATGATTAGAGGTGACAGTCTCACAGGGACCTTTTTCTTCCCTCTGCTGGCTTCGAACCAGTTTGCAGATCAATGAGTCTTATAGAAGGCCACTTTATTCCAATTAAAAGCAACAAGGTGGTCAACATAGAAGAAGCTTTTAAGCATGCTCTTACCTGGAACTTATAAAAGCCAAAATTACATCTAACAAACTTGTAAGAATCCTTTGTACTTTGCTCTGGGCTTGCTGGAAACTGTTTAAAAAAAAACCTATAAGAGCAAACTAGAATAGCAATTATTTTGGTAATCCTAATTTTTCCTTTGTGCACTTTGAGGCAAATATTAAGAACAATTTTACTCTTAAACTTTATATCCAAAAATCCATTCCTAATTTTTAAGCCTCCTATTAATCTCCTTTTTAATATTCTATACATTAGTTTTTAGTTGCATTTTAAAAAATCTCTTAAAATCTTGAGGCAAAGTGTCATTCATTGTCTCTTGGCTGCTTGTTTTAAAACAGATACACACTAAAACTTTTAAACTTAAATGTCAATTTTTCCTTAATGCAAGAATTACAATCACCATCACTGTACCAAGAAGCTAGACATAACACCCTTAGGACTTTTAGAAACATATACTACTTGTAGAACATCATTGAAAGCAAATCACATTATACAAATAAACTTTTTAACCCTCTTTTTAAGTCCAAGGGGCAGTTTTAGCAATACTAATCAGACCATCACATCACTCATTTTAACAATCATGTTTCCAGTGTCAATCTGTAGGGAAAAGGGACAGAACAAAGATGGGCCACTTGGCCCCTCCTATGGAATGGGCACGTACCTAAGCCAACTCTTTAGTGTTAGGTGAACTGCCTTTGTGCCAGTTTGCCCCCTTTCACCATGCATGAACTCCTCCCAGGGCCTGTCCCATTATCTGTGGACTTCCTCAGATCCTGTCCCACCATACATGACCAGCTGAACTGCGCTTCTGCCTGTTCACTCCTCACCCCTAAAGACAGGTCTTCTGTTGGTTTCTAAGTTTTCCCTTTTCTTATCTCTTGGTTCTTGAATGAAATACACAGTTTTAGACAGAAAGAACAGGTAACATCTTTGACAGTGTTAAACTAACCTTTACACTTAAATTTCTAATATTTATCCCCAAATTTTAGCCAAGGAACTAAATTCCAAACAGCCAATGTATTTGTGTTAACCCAGATATCTTGATTACAGTATAAACAGCCTTATGCATTTTAAAATATTAGATTTTAAAATACCAGATTTCTAATTTTTTAATTTTTATTTATTTTTATTGTGAAAATACTGTACAGAGGGGTTACAATTAGATGGGCAAGATAATGAGTACATTTCTTATCAAGCATTGTAGCCTCCTCCTTTGTTTCCCCTTTCCATCCCTTCCCAGCCTCCCCCCACCCCCCCACCCAATCCTTCCCGCCCCTCCCCCCCTCAACAAAGTTGTAAAGTTGGTTTTCCACATGAAAGCTTGTACTTTTCATTGTTGCAACGGGTCCACCTGTATCCTTATTTAAACGACTTGTGTTTCCCCTTCCCCTCCACAAATTATACCGACATCAAATACAGTGAAAGCAGGGGTTATACTGTGGGGGAGGGACATACAAAGCAACAAAGAAATAATCTTATAAATGCATTAGAAACAAATGCATGAAAGAAAAAAACACATTTGAATACATATCTTAGAGTTCATTTTCCTAACATCACCTGATCTGACCTTTTCTGCTTGACTCAGACATATACTAGATATTGCAAATAAGGGAAACCATGGGACCTATGTTTCTTTGGGCTTCGCTTACTTCACTTAATATAATTTTTTCCAAGTCTTTCAACTTCCTAACAAATGGGGCAATGTCATTCTTTCTGATGGAGTCATAGAATTCCATTGTGTATATATACCACATTTTCTTGACCCATTCATCTACTGAGGGGCATCTGGGTTGGTTCCATAACTTAGCTATAGTAAATAGTGCTCCAATAAACATAGTCGTGCTGGTGGTCTTGTTTGTATACTTTTGGGTAAATGCCCAAAAGTGTGATTGCTGGGTCATATGGGAGCTCTATGTGGAGTCTTTGGACGAACCTCCATACTACTTTCCAAAGTGGTTGAACAACTTTACATGACCACCAACAATGCAGTAAGGTTCCCTTCTTTCCACATCCCCTCCAGCATCTGTTGTTTTTAGAGTTCTTGATTTCAGCCATTCTAACTGGAGTGAGGTGGTACCTCAATGTTGTTTTGATTTGCATTTCTTTTATGGCTAGAGAGGTTGAGCATTTCTTCATGTGTTGATTGGCCATCCTTCTTTCCTCTTCAGAGAAGTTTCTCTTTAAGTCTTTAGCCCACTTAGTTATTGGGCAGTTGTTTCTTTGAGGATTTGTTGTCGGGGGATTTAATTTTTTGAGTTCTAAGTATATATTAGATATGAGACCCTTGTCCATTGTATGGCTAGTGAAGATCTCCCAATCCGTAGGCTTTCTATTGATCTTGCTAGCTATGTCCTTTGCCATGCAGAAGCTCTCTAACTTCATGCAATCTCATTTGTCCAACCTTTCTTTGATTTGTTGTGTTTCTGGGTCTCTATTAAAAAATTTTCAGCCTGTGCCAAGGAGACCTAGCATTTCTCCTATTCCATCCTGTAATGTTTTCAGAGTGTCTGCTTTGACTCGAGGTCTTTTATCCATTTGGAGTTGATTCTGGTGCAAGGTGATATGGCCCCCACAAACAGGCAGGAATTGCAATCCTAATATCAGATAAAATAGACTTCAAATTAAAATTCGTGAGAAGAGACAAAGAATGTCACTACATACTAATTGAGGGATCTCTCCTTCAGGAGGATATTACAATTCTAAATATCTATTCACCAAACAACGGAGCACCCAAATTTATCCAAGAAACACTACTTTCCTTCAAATCCTACATAGATCCAAAGACATTAATTGTTGGGGATTTTAACACACCACTTTCCCAACTAGATAGATCAACTCAGCAAAAACTCAACAAAGAAACCGCAGATCTAAACAACTGCAAAGATCAACTAGATTTAACAGACATCTGCCGAAAATTTCACCCAGCAGCATAAGAATATGTCGCGACCACCTCGACCAGCAAGGAAGACGCGACCCGGGATTCTTCTCAATGCGGTTTATTCAGGACCTTTTACAACATCTTCTCTCCTGCTTCTTCTGCCCGCTTCTTCCTGCTTCTCTGTCCCCCCGCCCCCCCCCCCCCCCCCCCCGCGCTCTGGTTATAAGTCTCCTGGATGGCCAATCCTGAAGCACCACGTGGCATATACCGATAGGGTCGCAAACACGGAAGCAAACTAGGAACCAAGTCATAGCCATATAAGGAGTTTTTTTTACAGAGAGCACTTGTCACCGGGAAGACAGAAGGCGGGAGCCAGCGCCATCTTACCAAGGAGCTACAATGTTGCTTTTGTGGCCACTCCTTACTGCCTGGCCGTCTTTGGTCGTGGGTCCCGCAGCTCTCCACAAGAATACACGTTTTTCTCAACAGCACATGGAACATTTTCTAAAATAGACCACATTTTAGGCCACAAAGCAAACTTGTCCAAATTCAGAAACCTTGCATTCTCTCTGACCACAAGGGAATAAAATTAGAACTCAACACCAGATTTTCTATTTTTTAAGTTAAAGAATCCTTAAAAAGCCGTTAAAAACAATGTGAAGATTCCTTAAAATTTTTGGTAATGTCCAAACCTCATAACCTTTTGAATTTTAAACTTAAACTCACCCATTGTTACAGCATGCTGACAACTCTTATCTTGAACATGTTCATAAACACATACAAAACACTCACACAGATCTTAAAGCACACAAAAAATCAAAATCAGTTGTACGTACATTTTCTAAAGTTTTTAAAAAAATTTTAAGACAATATTTCTTTTAAACGAAGTACCTTTGTTGAGCTTCATTTTTCCAGGGCTTGCTTGTTTAGCAAGGTATTTCACTAATCAGTCTTTTGAATCCCTTCTGTTGGAGGAGGGCTGGGTGAGGGGGTCACCTGAAACTGAACGGGCCTGATTTTTACCCAATTTTGACAAAAGCACTTTACAAATTGTTAAGCTGTCTGGAGCAGCTGAAAGTCCAGACCAGGCTCACTGCTATCTACACCCTAACCTCTCCAGCAGCCTCCACCAGGAGAAGGTGCACCTGAGGCTTGTCCATGCCACTCCTCTTGGCTGCTTGGTAACAAAAGAAGGGGGGAGGGAGACTTAGCAGGTCTGTGACCAAGCCCAGCCGGAGGCTGAGACTTTAATTCCCCCAGAGATGTTCAAATAAATATCAAAAACACTGATAAACACAAAAACCAAGGATTCACATTTAAAACTGGTACCAATTCTAAAACGGAACTAGACAAAACAACAACCAAAGGCTGAGTTGGGGACTAATGGGCCCCCAGAAATCTGTGCTGTTCTCAAGCTGAATCCAGAGTTTGCTGAGTGAGCCTGCCACTGTCACCCAGAACTTCCCTACCTCAGAAAACATAGAACAGAAAACACACCAAAGTAAACAAGACAGACAAGTGGCCACAAAGACGAAATCAGGTCTCAGTGAATGGGGCAACATCTCAACATCACTCACTTACCAGGGGACTCGGACCCCCTCTACTCACCTCGGGAAGATTTTTCTTTTTGATTCCTGCAAACATTGACCCAGGAGTCTTCCAAGGCAGAGGAGAATTCCCAGTCATCTTGGGGCAAGGGAAAGAAGTTCCTAGTGGCTGTCCCCTCAGACTGACAGGTTCTCCCCCGTACTCAGACCCCCTGGGCTAAGGCCCGAGGCTAAGATCTTGCTGGTGCCACTTGCAGGTGGTCAGTGGCAGTTTCATAAAAAAAGAAGGAGCTAGAGAGAAACAGATATTAAGGGGGTGTTAGCCAGTCTCCTCTGAGCCCTTGCATCAGGATGAATCTGGGAGGAGAAACATTCCAAGAATTCCAAAAGACACACAGACAAAACACTGAACCCTGAGACAAGACATGTTCACAGCATGTGCATTGTAGACTGTCAGTCAGAAAGTGCTGGACTACAAATGGGCCCAAATGTCCACACTAGTGGATAGCCTACCCTGTAAACTATCAGTCAGAAAGTGCCAGACTCAAGCTTCTGCACTAGTGGATAGTTTACCCCCCAGGAAATCTGAGGGACAACTCCCACCGGCCCCGTTGGCTGTCTTATAGCACGTCCACCAAGACCTCTTGCCAACCCCAATACAGAACCTGCAGGGAACTCAAATACCAGATGATTTCAGAATGGCAATGCCTCTACTTACTTGCCGGGCTTCTCATGACTCCTTGGTTAATGCGTCTGGGTGGGCTTTGGGGGGATTCCCGGCCAATGCACCAAATGTAAAACTGAATTTGGAAATCCTTACCCAAAAGACCACCAGAGACCATCAACAATGTAAAAGCAAAGGAGTCTTTATTGCAAGCTGGAACTTGGTCCCCCCACAGCCCATGACGCTGAGAGGCCCCGAGACCAGGGTTATAGTACTTTTTATACAATTTTTAGGGAAGGCAGGGACTTTGTATACATCATAGCATCTTACAACAAATTATAACACATCGTGGGGAAACTCTTAATACAATTCTATAGTATGATTGGCGCACTACAAAGCAGAAACAGGTTGTTGGTTAGATCAGAGGGTTGAAGTACTTTAAACTGGTTGGCTTGCACCACAGGGAGTCTCAAGGACACACTTGCTAAACTGCAGGGTTCCTTTTTTAAACAAACACCACCTGTGGCCTAACTGCGGGGGTCACCATGCCCTCCAGCATCTGCCGGCCTGCGGTTTCCCCAAGGATAGTTTATGTTCCTAGTTGCCAAGGAATTGCTTCTTCTGTTCATTCCCAGGCCGGGCTCATGGTCAGCTGCATAACTCATACTTCAGAAGATGACATCTAGCTCAAGATGGAGTCACTCAGGCCTCAAGCTCCTCAACAGCCTCTTCAAAAAATTGTGCTGGTAGAACTGGCTGTACACAGAAAACTGTAGTTATATCCTTATATATCCCCCTGCACCAGAATCAATTCCAAATGGATCGAAGACCTCAATGTAAGTCCAGATTCCTTGAAAATGTTATAGGAAGGGTTAGGGGAAACACGTGGGCCCCTTGGCATAGGTCAAAACTTCCAAAGATCACGAAGCACAACAAATCAAAGTAAGTCTGGATAAATGGGATTACATCAAACCAAACCAATCAGTTGTCAGACTCAAAAGCCATGGAGAAGAGATAGTGTAGCACAGATTTATTAAGGAGCAAATCTACAGATGAGAGCCTCAGCCAATGCTAAACACTTACTACCTTTTCTAACTAGGTTATTTATAGTAGATTTACATGTATATAAGAGTTTTCTGGTGGGGATTAGAAAGAAAACAACTAATGCTAAGACATAGATAGCATGTGAAATGAGTTTTAGCTGGAGAAAGGGAGGGATTAAGGCAGTGGGGTCTATAGCTCAAAGTCTTGGCTTGGTGCCAGCTAAGAAGGGCGTAAAGCAGGAGTGGTTATAAACAAAAGCACTGGTCTGAAGCCTCAAAATAAGGACCCTTGTCTATGTGAACCAAACAGTCTCTAACATGAGGTTTTATTTAAATTAACAAGCACAAGTTTAGATTTTTGCAGAGTGGGATGGTGTATAGTCACAGGCAATGTCTGGTATGTCAGGTAATCCAATCTACATTTTCACATGTTACCCAATAGCCAGGTTCCAACACAAATAGATACAATGAGATTGTACAAATGAGACTTTGATTTTTCCCTCTCATGAATCAAAATTCTGTCAAATGCTTTCTGTCCTCCAGATGTTAACACAACATTTCTCATTATCTTTTCTACTATTTTGTCTTCATTATTGATGTTCACAGTACTTTTTATTGTTGTCTTCTGTGTATATGCAATTTTAGGGCTTGAACTCTATGTTTAATGGTCTCCATTGTATTTTTTGCTCATGGGTGATGACACTATTCCTTGAGCCACATCTTTACCTTCTCCTTCTTGCTGGATAATTGGGGATAAGTTTTCACATTTTTTTTGTATTTTTTATTTTTTTTATTGTGAAAATATTGTACAGAGGGGTTAAAATTACATGGGCAAGATAATGAGTGCGTTTATAATCAAGAACTCTAATGAAAACAAATGCTGGAGGGGATGTGGACAGAAGAGAACTATACTGCATTGTTGGTGGGAGTGTAAACTTGTTCAACCACTTTGGAAAACAGTATGGAGGTTCCTCAAAAGACTCCACATAGAGCTCCCCTGTTTCCCAACAATCCCACTTTTGGGCATTTAACGAAATGATCACAAACAAGACCACACTAAAGCTACCAGCACGACTATGTTTATTGCAGCATTATTCACCATAGCTAAGATATGGAACCAACCCAGATGCCCCTCAGTAGATGAATGGATCAAGAAAATTGGTATATATACACAATAGAATTCTATGCCTCCATCAGAAAGAATGACATTGCCCCATTTTTTAGGAAATAGAAAGACTTGGAAAAATTATATTAAGTGAAGTAAGCCAGGCCCAAAGAAGCATATTTCCCATGGTTTCCCTTATTTGCAATATCTAGTATATGTCTGAGTCAAGTTTTCACATTTTTGTCTGTTTAGACTGACATTGAAACAAAACTTCAGTTCTTAGCCTCCTGAGTTTCTAGGATTCTACACATGAGCCTCTAACACCAAGCTTTGCTATACTGTTATTTTAATTATGTGGTAGAAGAAAGTGGAAGTATATTTGTGTTGTGTGCAATTTTCAAATACAAGTTTGAATCAACTGTTATCAATTTTAACTGTTAAATCAATGAATATTATACATTCCCACAGAAATATAATTGAAAAAAGGCATAATTGTTTTGATAAAACAAGTAATGGAACCATTTTTTTCACTTTACAATTCATGTTTTATATAACCTTAATTAGCGGACTTCCATGACTAAAAGTAAATATATTAATTGTATACCACAAGAAGCAAAGTGATTATAGTTAAGAATATATATTTCATCACAGCGAAAAGATAAGGGTTGAGCAGTCTCACTAAAAAGAAATGTTACACACAGAAACTAATGGATATGATATAGCTTGATAATTACACAAGATATAAATGAATGGGATTACCACACCATACCTCATAAATGTGCAAAATATAATTATGTAGGTAGGTGCCAGTGGTTCATATTTGTAATCCTAGCTAGTAAGGAGTCTGAGAGCTGAGAATCATGGTTCAAAGCCAGCCTACGCAGGAAAGTCCGTGAGACTCTTATCTCCAATGAGCCACCAGAAAACTGGCAGTGGTTCAAATGGTAGAGCACTAGTCTTGAGGTGAAGAGCTGAAGGACAGCGTCCAGGCCCAGATTTCAAACCCCACAACTGACAAAAATTAAAAATAAACAAATATTTTGACATAAAATTTAAAATATATATGCTAAAACTTTTTAAATCCTCACTAGATATAATAGTTTATATAAATGTAAAGAACTGTTTTCTGGTTTTAGTTGAACCATGCCGGTAAAAGCAAAATGTCTTCTGAGCTTTTCAGTCTTTCTCTTTTTTTTAATTGTGAGAATACTATACAGAGGAGTTACAATTACATGGGCAAGAAAACTGGTACATTTTTTTTTTTTGATCCGGTCATGGGGCCTGAACTCTGGGCCTGGGCGCTGTCCCTCAGCTCTTCAGCTCAAGGCTAGTGCTCTACCACCTGAGCCGTAGCACCACTTCCGGCTTTTTTATTTTCTGCTTATGTGGTGCTGAGGAATCAAACCCAGGCCGTCATGCATGCAAGGCAAGTGCTCTACCACTGAGCCACCTTCCCATCACAGGAGTACATTTCTTATCAAGCATTGTTGCCTCCTCTTTGTTTCCCCTCCAATCCCTTCCCATACTCCCCTTCCCCCCACCCGATCTACCCCCCACACCACACCAAAGTTGTAAAGTTCGTTTTTGACATAACTACTTGTACATCTCATTATTGCAATGGGTCCACCTGTATCCCTAGTTAAGCAATTTGTTTTTTCCCTTCCCTTCCACAAATACCAACATAAAATACAGTGAAAGCATGGGTTATACGGTGGGGAAGGGACATACAAAGCAACAAAGAAATAAACTTATAATATGTTAGAAACAATTACATGAAAGGAAAAAAAACAAAAAAAAACATTTGAATATTTATCTTGGGGTTCATTCCCCTAACATCATCTTATCTGACCTTTACTGCTTGACTCAGACATATACTAGTTATTGCAAATAAGGGAAAACATTGAAATAGCACAAAGACATCATTGGACATGAGATAACACGTGTTTCAGAGACAACTTAGTAAAGACAAAATATGGAATTTAAATGACTTATAAAAACATTATCCATGTACATATGGCCATATAAGATGGTGTTAAGTGAAATGAACCCCAAGATAGGGACACAATTTATTGTTTCTTTTTTTGGTGGGGGGTTCTGGTCGTGGGGCTTGAACTCTGGGCCTGGGTGCTGTCCCTCAGCTCTTCAGCTCAAGGCTAGCGCTCTACCACTTGAGCCACAGTGCCACTTCCAGCTTTTTTCTTTTTGCTTATGTGGTGCTGAGGAATTGACCCCAGGGCCTCATGCATGCAAGGCAAGCTCTCTACCACTGAGCTACCTTCCCATCCCCAACTTGTTTCTTTCTTGCTATTGTTTCCTACTCGTGCTGGATTTGAACTGCAACCCTCAGATCTCAGCCTCCTGAGTAGCTAGCATTATAAGTGTGAGCCACTGGCACATGGTTTAAGATCACATTTCTAACAGTGTACACTCAGGATCTGTAATGTGTATCTTCATCTATCTTTATATGAATCCTTGAGTTAAAAATATGGGCTAGAACTTAGACTTCACACTCAAAAAATATTTCTAGTTTAAAAATTGATACTCCTGGGGTGGGAAGGTGGTTCAGTGGTAGAGCACTTGCCTTGCATGCATGACGGCCTGGGTTAGATTCCTCAGCACCACATAAGCAAAAAGAAAAAAGCTGGCAGTGGTGCTGTGGCTCAAGTGGTAGAGTGCTAGCCTTGAGCTGAAGAGCTGAGGGACAGCGCCCAGGCCCAGAGTTCAGGCCCCGTGACCGGATCCATAAAAAAAAAAAAAAAGTTGATACTCCTGGAAAAATAAAACCTAAGAATATAAAGGAGTCTGGAAAGTTGAGTGTGCATCCAGCCTGGGAAGAACAGTCTCTGAGACACTATCTATAATTAACCAGCCAAAAACCTGGATTGGAAGGTTGCCTCAAGTGATGGAATACTAGTCATGAGCAAGATTGTTGAATAAGAGCTTGAGGATTTTGCATACAAACATACACATACATACAGAGACACTTCTATGTGCAAACACACATACACAAATGAAACAACTCTCAGAATGTGCAGAAAAGTTAGAAAACAATAGAAAATATGTCCTGAGTAAGACTAGATCAAATGATAATTTTTACTATGAGAAAGTCCTCAAGTGAACTTTCTTCAAAAATGTTTGAGTATATTACATAGATAGGGACGAGAGATAGTAAGAAAGTCAAGTAATCATTATTAAAGGGATCAGATCCAATGAGGAATGAATCAGAGACCCCTGCGGGTGCATCTGAAAATGTTCATATACTGTGTCAAATATTAGAACATCTTTGAAAATAGTACATAAACAGTCTGAGCAGTCAGTCTAGTGAATAATATCATTGGAGAAGTTCAGAATTGCTAATCTGTATCTAGATTAAATAAACCAACAAACTATGGCAGGGCAATGTGATACAAGCCTGGAATTCTAGCACTCAGACTAAGACAGGAGATTAGAGAGTGTAATTACATAGTGATACCTTCCCTGGACCAGGTAGTATAATTTTGTCTCAATGAAACATACCAAATAACAAGAAAGGGATTCACAGTTAGAAGTTTGGGATAATTTTGTCATTATGTTTTGAGAAGTCGTTTCCTATTGAAATGTAAGTCATATATAATCTTCAGTTGTGTTTTTAATACTCTCTTCTTTACAGAATATTCCTAGATGTGAAATGGCTCATGATTTCCCAACCAAAAATTTGAAAAAGTAAGTATCATTCTGTTGGATTCCAAAGAAATCTTGAAGGCTTACAAAAGTTTAAACCTGGAGAAATAGCAAAGTTCATCTAATGTAAGACTTTGTAGACCTTGCTAAATTAGAATTTAGATTTAAAATAAATTTTTTGGTTTTGTTTGTAATTTCATATTCTATAGAATACTACAAAATTCTTTTTAAGTAGAGGGTTTAATTGACAAATTCACAAATGATTCTGGCATTCTATTTGCCTAAAATATTCTTTCAAGCAAGGTATAATTAGGACTTAGTTTATACATAATTCCAGAAGTTCATGTATAAAATGATAACGTGAATAATCTGGACAGAGTTGCCGACAAATGGATGATACCAATTTATAAATTTAGAAAAAGCAACTTTTTGAGGCTTTGGTGTAACATGGTGTGAAGAGAGCAAGTGTGTGACATCTTGGTTCTTTTATCTATTTGTAACACAGGAAGCAATTTCCTTAATTATGTGCCTCTGTATACAATGAGAAAAATGCTAGGGTTGGGGTTTGTTTTTATTTTGTTTTTGTTTTTTGTTTTGTCCTAGGGCTTGAACTCTTGGCCTGGCCATTCTCTCTGTGCCTGTTTTTGCTCAAGGCTCATGCCCTACCACTTCAACCTCAGTGTCACTTGTGTCTGGCTTTTCTTGAGCAGTTTATTGGAGAAAAGAATCTAAGGAAACTTCCTGCCTGGGTGGGCTTTGAACCATAATCTTCCGATCTTAGTCTCTGGAATATCTATAATAGATTAAAAATAAATATAAATATTTGCAAGTGTTCTGATTTCAAGAATACTACTGGGGGGGAAATGTTGCAGCAAAGTTTAGTGTAGTGTTCTTTCCACAAGAGGAAGGGCATCACATTAGCAGAAGTGCAGTATTTTTTCACAATAATGATAAGCTAGTCATATTGTAAGTTTAGGGAATATTAACGTGCACATTACAAGTTGGAAACTGTTGGGTTAGGATAACTTTATGACATAAAAGTGTGGGATTGTTGGTCATGGAAATAATAGCTTACTCTGATGAACAAATGTTTACTCTTGAGGAATTAAGTATTACAGATATTTTATAGTTTTATCCTCTACCAGAATGTGGCTATTTTTTCTGTTGACTTCTCAATATGTACCACCCCATTGGAATTTGCATCTATTGCAGAATTAAGTAACATGCAAACAGGTACTGTTTTGAATGTCTCTGGTACAGAACGTTCAGAATTTGAAAATGAGTAGTTAGTAGTCATAGGAATTTTGAAGAAAATATGTATTCTGTCCTCTTAATTATTCAGTTTTAAAAGTTAGCAGTTTCCATAGAATTAAACTTTTCTGTTTTACTATGGGACAATACTAAAATTATGTTTTTTTCAATATAGTGGCAAGTATATTGTGAAAATATTGGATAACATTCAAGTTGATGACCCTCTGAAAAGAAGGGGTAATGAATTCAAATAGATGCCAAATAGTGTTCATTTTTAAAAAAGTTAGTACACATAGAATAATTTTACTATACCAATACAGTGAAATTATATTTTATGTGCTTATTTTTTTTATTTAATTTTATTGTCAAGGTGATGTATTGAAGGAGTTGCAGTAACTGTAAGGTAGTAAATACATAACATGTCGAACTTTTTTACCTCCCCCCTCATTTTTCTCACACTTTTCCTTCACTCCAATACCCCTCACAAGTTGTAATGTAAATTTCCGACATATTGTCTTGTGAGTATTGCTATTGCACTGGTTTGCCCTTTGTCTCATCATTTTGTTGTTCCTCTTCCCTTGACAAATTAAGATAACTGTATATACAATACACAGGGTCCTGAAATCAAATACAGCAGGGAATAAAACATAGGGGAAAAACACAAATGAAAAAAAGAAATCACATTGTACATTAAAAACCACAACCACAAAGAAAAACCTCTGTTTCCATATCTAGGAGTTCATTTTGCTCAGCATGATCTTATATGATCATATATACATAGCTCTTGAGCCATTCTGCTCATCTGCTAGGACTATGTTAGACATTTCTTACTTATTGCATGAGGGAAACCATGAAATCTGTTTCTTTGTGTCTTGCTTATTTTACTTAGGATTTTTCCAAGTCTTTCCATTTTCTTATGAATTGGAAGCATAGAATTCCACCATATATATATATATATATATATATATATATATATATATATATATATATATATATATACCACATTTTGCCGATTCATTCATCTACTGAGAGGCATATTGGTTTAAAACATGCTTGCATGTAAGTATCAATTAGGGTCATTCAAAAATGACAGATGCCACCAGACATACTAAAATCATGATTTCTAAGTAAGATAGGATTTTATGGTGGTACAAGTGTTGAGATATCTGGATGAGTCTAATCTTGCACTGAATTAGGCAGGAGATATCCAATATCATATGGGATAAAAATGGTAGTGAGAAGATATTCCCTTGAGAAAGATATAGGAGGCTGCCAGAAGTATGAAGAAATTCAGATAATTTTGAAGGATTTAGAATTGCAAGCTCAAATATGTCTCTTTAAGTGGAAAGGCAAAAGAAGGGGAAGAAAATAAAATAACAGAAAGCAGATAATTGTCCCAACTTACAGTATAAAAAGACATAACCTATAACTTCCACGTTAAAGAAAGACCAATATAATACATCCCACTTAATTTAGATACATGCAAAATATTTACTTGGCTTTTCCCACTTTAATGCTCCAAAATAAATGAAGACTTATAAGAAAAGCTATGTGATTGTCATTACTTCAACCTGAACACTAATTGTGATGAGCCCTTTTTTCTCAGTATGCTCTTGGAAAATACTCCCTAAATTGATGATGTTGTGGCTGATTAGAGTCAGCGTAATGGGCTTCTGCTTGTATGATAGTCCCAGAATGTTTTAATGCAGTTTTTTCTCAAGGTATCCAACATATTGTCTGATGCTGTACTTTGAACACACCCTCACACACATGTCACAGATTCCTGAGAGCTGAGGAAGTGGCTCTTCTGCTTGCTTAAGCATAGATGAACAGCTGGACAAGCATTTTCCTGAGATTGAAGAAGTGGTTTGAGCTTGCTCTAAAATAGTTTAGATAATAATATACCTAGACATTGTCTCATAGGTTAAGTAAAAATGTATCTGTGGAAATTTTTTGTGTGAATGTTTTCTAACCACATCTTGGCAAAGATTATGCTTGCTTGTCTTTAAATACCCACTAACAATAAAACACAGCATGCAGTGGCAATTGCTGTTTGCACGCTGCATCCCGTGTCCTGGTGATTTCGTGACCCTTACCCAGGGACCTCGACGCACTAGAAGTTGACGATTGGCGCCTGAACAGGGACCCTGCATTGTTGAATTCAGGAAGGGATATTCAGGTAAGTACTTTTAATTACAGGGTGATGGGACAAGTTAGGTCTACTCCGTACTTACATATGCTTAAACATTTACTTGCTGCTTATGGTGTAAATATTTCTTCTTCTGACATAGAAATGTGTATTAATGTAGTTAGGGAATGGAATCCTTGGTTCCCCTATGAAGGAACATTATATGTTGATAATTGGAAACGAGTAAAAAATAATGTAGAAAGAGCTGTTTGAGAAGGGGAAAAGATTCCTATTAGATTTTGGTCCATTTGGGCTATTTTACATACCCTTTTTAAAGTCTTGAATGAGGAAAGATTAATAGCGGACTTAAAGAAAGAGGCCACTCCTTCTATTGTAGATTTACAATTGGACTCTGAGGTTAAGGACGCAATAGATAAGGATGCATTGCAATTAACAGAGAAAAAACAAGAGGTAAAAAAGGCTTAAAAGGAACAAACTGAAAGTGTAATTAAATGTCTGAGCAAATGGAATTGATTTTATCAAAATTACAACATATGGAGTTGGAAACTAGCAGAGTGAAAGGAGAACCTGAGAAAGTGAAAGTAAAGCAGCCTTTGGCTCCTCCGCTGGCCGATGCAATCTTTATAGCGTCACTCCCTCACAAAACAGAGGGCTCAGACAGTGAGTTTGATGATGAAATGTTTATTTTTTCTTATCCTGTAATTCGACCACGCCCTATGAATGGTATAGCTCAACCAGCCAGATATAAAGGTGTTGCTGTTGATGATATTGGTAAACTCACGAAGGCAGTGACGTTCTATGGTCAGCAGTCTCATTATGTTAAGGAATTGCTTAATGGGCTTGCTCAACATTACAATAATTTTGCTCCTGAGGATTGGAAGATGCTTTGTAGAGCCTTGCTTAAGGAACCTGAATACCTACGATAGCAAATGTGGTTTACTGAGTTATGTACAGAAAGGGCTAGACAAAATGCACAGAGCAGTAACCCACGCCTACAGGTCATAACCTTTCCCATGTTTTGTGGAACAGAACTATATGCAGATGCTCATATGCAAGTGAACTCTCCTGAAGAGATCCATGAGCAGTTAAGAGACATAGGTATTGAGTCATGGGAAAGGATTTGACCGGTAGGAGAGCATTATGGCTTTTGGACTAAAGTAATTCAAAAACCTAATGAACCCTATGTTAAATTTTTATCGCGATTGAAATTGACCTTGGAACGTACTGTTGTGGGAGAGGCTGCAAGTCAACAACTGCTGCGCATGTTGGCTTATGAGAATGCTAATGAGGACTGTAGACGGGCCCTATTGCCTATTAAAGAATCTGGGGATGTGAATACATATTTGAGGGTCTGCAGAGATATTATATCTTAATCCAGGCGTATGCAGGTGTTTGCTGAAACTATGGCCACTACCTGGCATGCTTTGCAAACAAAACCCTCTAATCTAAAGTGTTTTGGATGTGGTCAAATAAAAAAAAGTTGTAAAAAAGCTACTGGAGTTAACAAGAGAAGACCAAAAATTTACCCTAAATGTTAAAAAGGGGAGCACTGGGCAAGGGAGTATAGATCAAAAATAAACAATAAAAAAATTCCTATAAAAGATGCTTTCCCTTTATATTTAAAGATTTTGGATTAATGATAGCACCTAAAAAATACAAAAGGATACGGTGGTAAAATATTTAGGATATGTTGTTTCTAGACAAACAGTGACACCTCAAAAAATATCTTTATGACGTGATCAATTACACATGTTAAATAATTTTCCAAAGCTATTAGGAGATATTAATTGGATGCGACTGGCCTTAAAAATTTCTACTTATCAGTTACATAATTTGTTTTCTTTGTTACAAGGGGATCCTGATTTACATAGCAAAAAAACTTTAACTAAGGAAGCTAAAAAAATTACAATTTATAGAACAGAGAATAAAAGAAATGTTTTTACATTGAGTAATGCTAAATCAACCCATAAATTTATATATTTTAGATACATGGAAATACCCAACAAGAATTTTAGGACAAAATGAGCTACCATTACAATGGATTTATACACAGCATAGATTTACAAAAAATAGTATGCCTTATAAACAACAGTTGGCAATTATTATTCAACAGGCCAGGCAATGGGTATTTACCCTATCAGGGTATGATTTAAAATTATTTTTCCTTTGCCAAAAGACCAAGTAGAATATTTGTTAAACATGTCTGAAATGCTACAAATAGCATTAGTAAATTTTACTGGACAATTTTCCTATCATTTCCCCAAGGGTAGATTGTGGGATTGCTTGCATAAACAACAATTTGTTATTAATGATATAATTACCAAGGCCCCTATTCCCACTGCTCTTACCATTTTTACAGATGGCTCCAAAACAAAAAGTGCTTATTGGACAAAAAATAAACATTGGGTACAAACAACTACTTTAACATCAGTTCAACACAATGAACTTTTTGCTATTATTAAAGTGTTACAAGATTTTGTGGGAGATATTAATATTGTTACTGATTCTGCCTATGCTGTAGGAGTTGTGACTAATACAGTCACTGCTGTTACTTATTCATCTAAACCCCAGCTAAACCAATTATTTAAACAATTACAAGCATTACTACAACGTAATGCCAAAGTGTTTGTAACTCACATTCGGGCTCACTCTTCATTACCTGGGTACCTTGTATATGGCAATAATCAGGTTGATAAATTAGTTTTGCTTCTGCTGAACAGGATCATGCTCATTTACATACAAATGCTGGCTATTTACATATGCATTATAAAATACCTTATTCTCAAGCTAAACAAATTATAAAAAGGTGTCCTATTTGCAGATCAATGCATTTAAGAGTTGTACCTGCTGGAGTAAATCCTCCAGGATTACAACCTAATGAGCTCTGGCAAATGGATATAACCCATGTGCAAGCCTTTGGCCGTTTTTCCTTTGTACATGTTACAATAAATACTTATTCTAAATTTGTTTGGGCTTCTGACCTTATGGGAGAAACTGTTAACCATGTAATAGAACACTTATTGGAAGCTTTTGCCATTATGGGAGTGCCTGCCAAAATAAAGACTGATAATGGACCAGCCTATAAAAGTATTAAATTTAAAAGATTTTGTGAACTTTATGATGTGGTACATATTACAGGAATAGAATATAACCCCCAAGGACAAGCCCTTATTAAACGAGTTCATGGCACACTAAAACAACAAATTAAAAAATTAAAAAGGAGGAAAAGGTTGGATAAAGGTATGGATATTTTGTGGTTTTCCATGCAAAATCCTAAAACAATTTTACATCAAGCTCTTTTTGTTCTTAATTTTTTAAACTTACCACAAGGAAATATTTTAACTAGAGCTGAGCGCCATTTTGAACAAATATCAGAAAAACCTTATTTAAATGCTCCCATAAGGATTAAGATTACATTGAACACAAAATGACAACTAGGAACATTATTACATAAGGGGCGAGGATAGGGTTTTGTGTCTACACAGGATGGCAAACAATGCTGGCTTCCTGCAAGATGGATACAGACGTGGCCCAGTGAGGACAGCCCGGTATCCTGCAAGGAATCAGCCACCAGTTGAGAAAGAAGAAAGCCCTGCTGCCCACCTGGGGACAGGTTAAAACGTTGACTGGAGAAGGACAAAAGATGTTACAACGCACTGGTAAATCTGTCACACTGGTAAACCTGTCACAGCTGAGAACTTGTTCCTGGCCATGTGTGCCCTGCTTACTGTAAACTCTGTCCATGCTAATGCTAATGTAAGTTATTGGGCCTTTGTTCCTAACCCTCCTTTATTGGGACCTGTTGTTTGGGGAGACATGGAGATAACCGTCTATACTGTTCCTGCTATTTTATCTCCTCCTTGGAATAATTTGACATTTTATAATAAGGATGATGGTAGCTTTTTAAATTTTACTTACTATACTCATTCGTTGCCTGCTTGTTTGGGGCCTCCTCCTTGTTTGGTTATGAATTGGCAACATTGGGTTTTACCTGGGAAACGCACTTCCAATTCTAGAAAACAGCTACAGCGATTAACTACTTGGTCCATTAATAGTAGCTGGGAAAGTGTCACCTTTGATGGTGAGTTATCCTTACCTATGTGCCCTGATTTTACTTATACTGATTTAAAATATAAGCCTTTTGTGTGGCAAGAGTGCAGAGGAACATTTGGAAAAAAGTTCAATAGTTTCATTAATTGGGGACCTTTTGGACAGTTTATTAACACATGTTTAGAATGGAATATTACCAGATGTGATTTATCAAATGTTACTAGGATGCCGGATGCCATTAATTGGAGCTCGATTGATGGCCTGGGGAGATGGAGGCATTACAGATGCTCGATGGGCTTTCATGGCTGCACCCACTGCTGTTCAAACTCATCTTTGGAAGGTCGCAGCGGCGCTAAAACCCGTGATGCTATCAAATGGATCGTTTTTCGGGGACTGCGAACTCTGCGTCCACTTATAATTTTACTTTGTATAAATCTTATAATGTAACTGCTTGTGTATCCCTGCCTTATGTATTTTTGATGGGAAACTTTACATTTTATCCTACTATTTCTTGTTTCAATTGTCGCCTGTATTCTTGTGTTAATTCCTCTCTTAATTTTAATGACAGTGATAGTATTATGATTTTACAACAAGGAAGTTATATTTGGCTACCTGTTAAATTAGGAAGAGAATGGTCCCAAAATCCTTTGGATAGTGTTGTTATTGAATTTTTTACCAAACTGCTAAAACGTACAAAACGTATGATTGGAGCCATTGTGGCTGTGATTTTAAGCTTAATTGCTATTAGCACTGTTGCTGCGGTGTCTGGAATTGCCCTGCACACTTCCTTACAAGCTAAACACTTTGTGGAAGAATGGCACCAGGATTCACATGAATTGTGTGTCTCACAGGTAGAAATTGATGCTTGATTACAAACACAGATTAATGTTGTTAAACAGACAGTTGGATGGTTAGGAAAAAAGTTATTGGTTGTGAAAAACAGTTATTGTTAAAATGTGATTAAAATTCGACTACCTTTTACATTACTAATGTAAAATATAATAAATCTTTACATGATTGGAATATAATACAACTGTATTTATCTAAAAATTCTACTGCTGCTCAATTGATTGCTCAGTTACAATTTAATGTACATGATATTTTTGGTAAACAATTTACAAAGGTTGATGCTTCTAATATTGCTGATACATTTATTAAACAGTTGGAAGGGTTGGATCTGAAAGGAATACTACAAAGCATTTCACATACTGCTAGTGGTATGGAAATTATGATTGTTATTATTCTGTTTGCGCTTGTGCTGTTATATTTGATTTTTATGAAGCCAATGCAAGCTTCTATGATAACCCTGTGGAAAGCTTTACTTTTAAAACAAAAGAAAAAAGGAGATTGTGAAGACTCAGGGTCTATGTTGAGGGGGCAGAATGATGCAGGCTCCAGCCTCGGGATTGTCTGAGGACTGTGTTTGGGATTAGGAAAGCTCTTGGAATGCCAGGCTAAAGAGGGAAAATGTTCTCTCTCCCTATCTCCAGACACATGTCACAGATTCCTGAGAGCTGAGGAAGTGGCTCTTCTGCTTGCTTAAGCATAGATGAACAGCTGGTCAAGCATTTTGCTGAGATTGAGAAGTGGTTTGAGCTTGCTCTAAAATAGTTTAGATAATAATGTACCTTGACATTGTCTCATAGGTTAAATAAAAATGTATCTGTGGAAATTTTTTGTGTGAATGTTTTCTAACCAAATCTTGGCAAAGATTATGCTTGCTTGTCTTAAAATACCCACTAACAATAAAACACAGCATGCAGTGGCAATTGCTGTTTGCACACTGCATCCCCTGTGTCCTGATGATTTCATGACCCTTACCCAGGGACCTCAATGCACTAGACATTGACAATCTACCACTTCTTGTTTGCACACACCCATTCTATGTATGAAGGTACTTTGTCCATGTTAACCAATAGGGTAGTACTCACTCTCTGAGGAGAAAAGTTCCACAGTATAACTCTATGTCCACATTAAAGGATGTAGAATTTAAAGCGTTTTGAGACAAACATTGATATTTGAATTGGAAGGCTCCTTAGGGATATTTTCTTGGAGCTCATTAGTTTACCCAGGAGAAATATAAATATCCACACACTTTGGAACTAATTAGTAAGTAACTGAATTATCACTAGATCCTAGACATTGTGTTATTACAAGTCACCATTGTATTATTGTTACATCAGAATCCTTCCCTACTTGCATATGTGTATCAGAAAATGAAAGAAAGGCATTAAAGAAAAATGTCTTATTTTTTAGGCATTTAATCCTTGTGGGGAGGGTAATGTCTGAACTCTTCCATTCAATAAAAGCTTGAAGTTTATAAGAGCATTTCCTACATACAAGAATTTGTGGCAGGTTGATTGGCAGGGTTATTTCAGCATGGAGATATCCCTAACAAGAATTAGATTTAAGGGGCTGGGAAGGTGGCTCAGTGGTAGAGCACTTGCCTTGCATGCCTGAGGCCCTGGGTTCGATTCCTCAGCACCACATAAGCAAAAAGAAAAAAGCCGGAGTGGCACTGTGGCTCAAGTGGTACAGTGCTAGCTTTGAGCTGAAGAGCTGAGGGACAGCGCCCAGGCCCAGAGTTCAGGCCCCTATGTCCGGACCCCCCCCCCAAAATAAAAGAATTAGATTTAAATAGAGCATATGGCAGTTATGACGTCTCAATGGCTACTGAGGCATTTTCTATTCTAAAGAAGAATCAATTTTAGGAGTTTTCAGTAACATCAGTAAAACTGTAAGTTCAACCTAATACTTGATGTTACTTGTTCTACATTTATAATGAATAGGCTGATAAGATGTCCAAACATATCTAATGATATTTCTATAAAATCCCAAACTGATGTGGATACATGGGTCACTCTTTGGAACTGTAGGGCAAATTAGGCTTGTCTTTGCTGTAGTTCAATCCATAATCTCCTGGCCAGTCTTCAAAAATATTCACAGAATATCTCTAAGCAAAGGTCATGACAGTTACATCTGTATAATACTTCTAAGGTCAGGATAAGAGCATTTGTTCCCAACATTTAAAATCAACAGGATCTGTTGAATTCATGGATCTAGAATTTTATTTCATATCTCAAAATTTTATCAATATGACTTACATCTCTACCAGTTCACCAAAACACTGTTCTTATTGAACTTGTCTATGTCCTTTTAGTTTTCAAATCCAAATAGCATATTTCCTTCAATACCTCTGTAAGTTTTGACCTTTTCTTCCTGCAAATTCTTTCCTTTCTTTACTTCTGTAAATATGTTTTTATTACTTTCTTGTTTCCTTATTTATCTCTTTGTTCCAATCTTGTCCACACTGGTGCTCAAATTGCTTACACTTATGTCATAACTTTTCTTTTCCTCTTCCCTTTAATAATACCCCCAAATTTATCATTCTTTTTCATATTCATGGTCGAGGATATTTTGATGATGTCTAAAAAGATCTATTGGGCTGGGAAGGTAGCTCAGTGGTAGAGCGCTTGACTTGCATGCATGAGGCCCTGGGTTTGATTCCCCAGCACCACATAAGCAAAAAGAAAAAAAGCCAGAAGTGACACTGTGGCTCAAGTGGTAGAGCGCTAGCCTTGAGCTGAAGAGCTGAGGGACAGCGCCCAGGCCCAGAGTTCAGGCCTCACGACCGGACCCAAAAATAAAAATAAAAATAAAAATAAATAAAAAGATATATCTTTGCATCTGTTTAATATAAACGTTAGAACTATCAGAGAGTTTTTTCCCCTAAATCCATCATTTTCACCTGTAATCCTTATCACCAAGAATATCACTAACACATTTGCCTGGTCATAGATGTAGAACCCTTTAGATTTCTTCTTATCCTTCTACTCCCACCCATTAGATACGATGAATGATCAAGATGTTCTCAGTTTCTGTCACTAATATGATTTCTTGTTTTGTTTGTTTGTTTTTGTTTTTGTTGGTCGTGGGGCTTGAACTCTGGGCCTGGGTACCGTCCCTGTGCTCTTCAGCTCAAGGCGAGCACTCTACCTCTTGAGCCACAGCACCACTTTGGGTTTTCTAGTGGTATTTATTGGAGATCAGAGTTTCATGGACTTTTCTGCCTGGGCTGGCTTTGAACCGTGATCCTCAGATCTCAGCCTCTTGAGTAGATAGGATTACAGGAATGAGCCACTGGCACCCAGCACTAATATGATTTCTATGTACTCCTTTTTATGCCCCTGACACAAGTCTGTTTCATGTACTCATCACTGGTCACCTAGTCTTAAACAACTTTTTACAAAGTATGTTTTTTTCCCCATAGTCTTTTCATATTGATCCTCTCCATCACCAAATTACTGCTCCTTGTAAGCATGCAGAGGGAAGAGCTCAGACACAAATTCTAGTATCATTATTTACTCACTATATTGACTGTTGGGCCTTGCATTTCTCATCTGTAAATGGATGTAATCTACCAGAAATATTGAGGAATACATTTGCTTACTCCTAGAGCAAGAAAAAAGAAAAGTGAAGAGTCCTTACATTTTCCACCTTAGCTTACAAATAAGGAAAGAACCAAATTCAATTTGTTGGTATAAAGTCACAAATGGTTTCATCCAGAAGTAAAAATAAATTTTACCTCCTGGATCTAAGGCCTGTGTCCTTTTAAGGCACCTACAGATATGTAAGTGGTATTATGTAAATTGGGTCATGTGTCTACATCTGTATTGAAGAACATACTCAACATATCATTGGAAAACATTGGTTATTGAATATTATCTATATAAGAATGTTACTTGAACTAATCACACTAAGTTGAAAACTAATTGTAGTCCATCAAAATTTTTCTTACTGCTTTATCTGTTGCCAAGTGTTCTTCATCAATTTATACACAGATTTTCTCCAGTGAACTGGATAGAAACTAAAACTGACCAAGGATTTCTGCCTAATGAGTGAAGCATGCTTGAGGCATGTGTTGTTACCTTCTAGGAATAGATAAACAAGCCACTGGCTATGTAGGTGGTGAAAGGCTTTCTCCTAAGTTCCCAAGGCTAGAACAAACAAGATCATTTGATAACAAAGCACTCAGCTTATTATATTTTATCTACATGGGATAATCAACATGTAGAAATAAACGATTTTATTTACAAGCAAACAATTCCACCAAAAAAAGTGAGTATACATTAGAGAGACTTCAAGAATAACATTAGGGTTTTTACTGTCTCACCTGATTATGTGATTGTATTTCTTGATATTGAAACTCTCCTCTTGTTATTCTTATTGTATGTAATCCAATGCTGTTTATTACTATGTATTCAATGTGGGAAATCTAGCTTCAAAGATGTCTAAAAATTTTTCTTTTTAAATCATATCATTGTCATTATCAGGGTACACTGTGGTCATCATCATCATCATTAGCATCATAAGTGCTAATTATTGAAAGTCTGATATGTGTCTATGATTTTGTATTATTTGTATTTTGATTAATAATTTTAATATTACCACTGTGCATTCATCCATGTTAAATTTTTGAATAAATAAATAAACAAAAAACTAAACCATAACAGGTAGCTTGACTATGTGATTATAACCAATTATTGGACAGATTTTTGAAGCATTGCACATTCCTAACCAACATGAATTAACTTCCTCTCTCCCTGTCATTCGACACAAATATTTAAGGGTTTGAACAGAATTTTTTCAAGTAATATACTATAAATGTTACTACAACGTCATGTGTATATCTAAAATTACATTGAAAATAATATACTCTACTTTCTAGTGAAATATTAGTCATTTTACTCTAGGAAACTTTTGGAAAAATACATTGTATATCTTTGAAATGAAAAGATAAAAAATAGTAGCATAAAAGTTTTATAGGGATGGGCTGGGAAGATGGCTCAGTGGTAGAGTGCTTGCCTTGCATGCACGAGGCCCTGGTTTTGATTCCTCAGCACCACATATGCAAAAAAGAAAAAAGCTGGAAGTGGCACTGTGGCTCAAGTGGTAGAGCGCTAGCCTTGAGCTGAAGAGCTGAGGGACAGCGCCCAGCCCCAGAGTTCAGGACCCACAACTGGACCAAAAAAAAAAGTTTTAGAGGCAGTCTGTCTTCAAAAATATGTGTGTGTGTGTGTGTGTGTGTGTGTGTGTGTGTGTGTGTGTGTGTGTGTGTGTGTGTGTATAAATGTTATGTGTAGAAAGACATACATTTTTAGAGGGAATTTGTCATCAGCATATATATATATATAAATTTATGTATAGAATTATGTGCACTATAGTGAAACAAACATCTTAAAACATAACTAAAATTTAAAAAACATTATCAAACTAAGTGCCAGTAACTCACCTCTATAATTCTAGCTAGTCTGGTGGCTGAGATCTAACAATTGTTTTCACATCTACCCCGGACAGAAAAGTACTTGTTAGATCCTTATCTCCAATTAACCACTCAAAAACAGAAATTAGCCCTGTGCTTCAAGTTGTGCAGTGCTGGCCTTGAGCACAAAAAGGCTTAGGGACAATGCCCAGGCCTTGAAAACAACAACAAAAACAAGAACATGTATCAGATTAATTTCACAAACGCATCTTTTAACTGCTGTGAACATCTTTTAGAAACATGAATATATGCCCCTGGAAAATGTTAAGTAAAAAAGATAGAATATTTACATCTATGTTAAAGAAATGACTATTTAGATTGTTTAAGATATTTAGGTAATGATTAGGAATTAAGAATAATGATAGGTAATGATTGGGACTGGTCTTTTATTCTATTTTATGATAGTAATAAAATGATCTTTTAATGATTATGTAAAATTACTCTTGTTTGGTATTTGAATTATAATAAGTGATAAACATTTTTAGAAGTTTTATTATTGTGAAAATTCCGTACAGAGGCGTTACAATTACATGGGCAAGGTAATGAGTATATTTCTTTTCAACCATTGTTACCTCCTCCTTTGTTTCCCCTACACATCCCTTCCATATCTCCCCACACTGATCCCCACTTCCTCCCTCCCACATCCCCTGGCCAAAGTTGTAAAGTTCATTTTTTGACATAACAAAAATAACCCCAGCTTTCACTGTATTTGATGCTGGTATAATTTGTGGAGGTGAATGGAAAAAAACAAATCATTTAAATAGGAATACAGGTGAAATCATTATAACAATGAGATGTACCAGTTGTTATGTTGAAAAATGAACTTTACAACTTTGGTGGAGGGGATGGGGATAGGGTAAGGAGGCGTCTGAGAAGGGGTGGAAAGAAGAAACAAAGGAGGAAGCAACAATGCTTGATAAGAAATGTACTCATTATATTGCTCATGTAATCATAATCCATCTGTACGGTATTTTCACAATAAAAAAAAATACCTCTCAGTCCTATCTCTCAACATTACCAGACTTAACTCACCAATTAAGCGACATAGATTGTCTAGTTGGATTACAAAGCAAGATCCTTCTATCTGCTGCCTTCAGGACCACCTTGCCCATAAAAACAAACACATTTTCAAAGTGAAAGACTGGAATAAAATCTACCAAGCAAATGACCCCCATAAACAGGCGGGAGTTGCAATCCTAATATCAGATAAAATAGACTTCAAATTAAAATTAGTTAGAAGAGAAAAAGAAGGTCGCTACATACTAATTAAGGGATTGCCCTTCAGGAGAATATTACAATTCTAAATATCTATTTGCCAAACAACAGAGCACCCAAATTTCTCCAAGAAACACTACTTTCCCTCAAATCCCACATAGATCCAAAGACATTAATTGTTGGGGACTTTGACACACAACTATCGCCACTAGATAGATCAACTCGGCAAAAACTCAATAGAGAAACTGCAGATCTAAACAACTGCAAGGATCAACTAGATTTAACAGACATCTACAGAATATTTCACCCAGCAGCATCAGAATACACGTTTTTCTCAGCAGCACAAAGAACATTTTGCAAAATAGAAACATTTTAGGTCACAAAGCAAACCTCCAAATTCAGAAATATTGAAGTTATACCTTGCATTCTCTCAGACCACAAGGAAATAAAATTAGAATTCAACACCAAAAGCTACCAAAGAAAGTCCTGTAACACTTGGATGCTGAACAACACACTGTTGAATCACCAGTAAGTCATGTAAGAGATTAGAAAGGAAATTCAAATGTTCATGATATTCAACAAAAAGGAACACACAAATTACCAGCTCCCCTGGGACACAGAAAAGGCAGTACTCAGAAGCAAGTTGGAGAGATCTGAAACCAACAATTTAATGAGACATCTGAACCTCCTTGAAAAAGAGGAGCAATATAAACCCCAATCCAGTTGATGGAAAGAAATAATTAAATTTAAATCAGAATTAAATGAATTAGAATCCAAATAAAACATAGAAAGATTCAATAAAACAATGAGTTGGTTCTTTGAAAAAATTAACAAAATTGACAGACCCTTAGCAAATCTTATCAGAAAAAGATGAGAATACACCCAAATAAATAAACTCAGAGATGAGAATGGAACAACCATTCTCAGAACATTCTAAGGGAATACTCAAAACTATGCTAATACATTTGAGAACTTGGCAGAAATGGACCTTTTCCTAGCAAATATCAACATGCTGAAACTAAACCAAGATGAGTTAAACCATTTTAACAGGCCCGTATCAAGCATTGAGATAGAAACAGCAATAAGAGAAGTCCCATCTAAGAAAAGCACAGGACCACACAGATTTACAGCAGAATTCTACAAGGCCTTCAAAGCAGAGCTCACACCAATAGCCCTTCAATGAAACTCAAAGAGAAAGTTCACTACCAAACTCATTCTATGAAGACATCATAACCCTCATCCTAAAACCAGGCAGGGACTCATCAAAGAAAGAGAACTATAGACCCGTTTCTTTGATGAACATTGATGCAAAACTTCTCAAAAAAATTTTGGCCAATTGACTTCAACAATTCATCCAAAAAATCATACACCACAATCAAACAGGATTCATTTCAGGGATGCAAAGCTGGGTCAATATACGCAAATCAATTAATATAATTAATCACATTAACAGGAGCAAGGATAAGAACCACATGGTTATCTCAATAGATGCAGAAAAGGCATTTGATAAGATTCAACACCCATTGATGATGAAGGCTCTGGAAAAATTAGGAATCCAGGGAACATTTCTCAATAAAATAAAGACTGTATATGACAAACTTACAGCCAGCATTATACTTAATGGTTAAAAACTAGCCATTTCCTCTTAAATCAGGAACGAGACAAGGCTGTCCATTCTCGCCACTTCTCTTCAATACAGTATTAGAATGCCTAGTTACAGATAAGACAAGATGCAAACATAAAATGGATCCAAATAAGGAAAGATGAAATAAAACTCTCCCACATTGCAGATGATATGATCTTGTGTTTAAAGAATCTCACGGACTCCACTCCCAAATTATTCAAGCTTATGCAAAACTTGGGCAAAGTAGCAGGGTATAAATTTAACCTTCAAAGACCAATGGCTTTTCTGTATGTCAACAATGAGAAAAGGGTGGCTGAAATCAGGAAAGCAACTCCATTTGTAATAGCGCCACAAAAAATAAAATACCTAGGAATTAACTTAACCAAAGAAATGAAGGACCTCTATGATGAAAACTTTAAAAGCCTGAAAAAGGAAATCAAAACAGAACTTAGAAAGTGGTAAGAACTTCCATGCTCCTGGATTGGAAGGAGCAACATCATGAAAATGGCAATACTTCCCAAGGCTATCTACAAATTCAATGCAATACCTATCAATATCCCAAACTCATTCTTCAAGGAATAGAAGAGACAATCCAAAAATTCATATGGAACAATAAAAGACCCTGAATAGCAAAAAAGATCCTTAACAGAAAGAATAGTGCTGGAGGAATATCAATACCAAATTTCAAACTCTACTACAATGCCATAATATTCAAAACAGTACTGGCACAAGAACACACCTCAGGACCAATGGAATAGAATTGAACTTACAGATATATAGCAATCTAATCTTCGATAAGGAAGCTAAAAAATTAGAGTGGAAGAAAGACAGCCTTTTAAATAAATGGTGCTGGCAAAATTGGTTAATACCTTGTAAAAAACCAAAGCTAGATCCTTATATATCACCCTACACAAGAATCAACTCCAAATGGATCAAAGACCTCGAGTCAAAGCAGACACTCTGTAAACATTACAGGATGCAATAGGAGAAACCCTAGGTATACTTAGCACAGGCTGAAATTTTATTAATAGAGACCCAGAAACACAACAAATCAAAGAAAGGTTGGACAAATGGGATTGCATGAAATTGCAGAGCTTCTGAAAGACAAAGGACATAGCTAGCAAGATCAATAGAAAGCCCACGGATTGGGAGAAGATCTTCATTAGCCATACAATGGACAAGGGTCTCATATCTAAAATATACCTGGAACTCAAAAAATTAAATCCCCCGACAACAAATCCTCAAAGAAACAACTGCCCAATAAGTAAGTGGGCTAAAGACTTAAAGAGAAACTTCTCTGAAGAGGAAAGAAGGATGGCCAATAGACATATGAAGAAATGCTCAACTTCTCTAGCCATAAAAGAAATGCAAATCAGCACAACATTGAGATACCACCTCAGCCCAGTTAGAATGGCTAGAGTCAAGAATTCTAATAACAACAGATGCTGGAGGAGATGGGGACAGAATGGAACCTTACCTCATTGTTGGTGGTTGTGTAAAGTTGTTCAACCACTTTGGAAAGTAGTATGGAGTTTCCTCAAAAGACTCCACGTAAAGCTCCCCTATGACCCAGCAATCCCATTTTTGGTGCATTTACTGAAATGATCACAAACAAGACCACACTAAAGCTACCAGCACAACTATGTTTATTGCAACATTATTTACCATAGGTAACATATGAAACCAACCCAGATGACAATTTGATGAATGGATCAAGAAAATGTGGTATATATACACAATGGAATTCTATGCCTCCATCAGAAAGAATGACATTGCCCTATTTGTTAGGAAATGGAAAGACTTGGAAAAAATTAAGTGAAGTAAGCCAGGCCCAAAGAAACATAAGTCCCATGGTTTCCCTTATTTGCAATAACTAGTATATTTCTGAGACAAGCAGAAAAGTAAGATAAGTTCATGTTAGGTGTAATGAACCACAAGATAAGTATTCAAATGTATTTTTTTTCTTGAAATTGTTTCTAACATATTTATAAGATGATTTCTTTGTTGCTTTGTATGTCCCTCCCCCACGGTATAACCCCTGCTTTCATATATTTGATGTTGGTATAATTTGTGGAGGGAAAGGGCAAAAACAAACTTTAAATAGGGATACATTGGACCCATTGCAACGATGAGCCATACAAGTCATTATGTCGAATAACGAACTTTACAACTTTCACTGGGGATGGGGAGTTGGGGGGGTAGGAGAGGAGATGGGAAGGGATGGAAAGGGGAAACAATGGAGGAGGCAACAATACTTGATAAGAAATGTACTCATTACCTTGCCCATGTAATTGTAACCCCTCTGTATGGTATTTTGCCAATAAAAAAATTTAAAAAATTGTCACAAAACACATTTTTTGACAGAATAAGCATTAGTGTATCACCTAGAATCTGGGTATGGTTAGTAACTCTAGAGGATTTTCTCATACTTTCAGAATTTTCATAAACATATATAATAGAAGTCAAATGAGGTGGTTTATACCTATAATCATAGCTACTCTGAAAATGGAAATGTCGATAGTTGCAGTTCAAGTTCAAGCTGGAAAACATACAAGAGACCTCCATCTCAATCAATAAAAGCTGGGTGTGCCAATGTATGGCTGTCATCCTACCTATGTTGAACATAAAACTAGGAAGTTCACTATCCAGGTATCCTAGGAATAAACAAATACAAGATTCTATCTCAAAAACAATCAAAGCAGGGGCTAGGAAGGTGGCTCAGTGGTAGAGCGCTTGCCTTGCATGCCTGAGGCACTGGTTCAATTCCTCAGCACTACATAAGAAAAAAGAAAAAAGCCGAAAGTGGCACTGTGGCTCAAGTGGTAGAGCACTAGCCTTGAGCTGAAGAGCTGAGGAACAGCACCCAGGCCCAGAGATCAGGCCCCACAACTGGACCCAAAAAACAAACAAACAAACAAACAATCAAAGCAAAAATTGCTGGATGTGGCATGATTCAAGTGGTCAGGTGCCTGCCTGGCAAATGCAAGGCTCTGCATTTGAATCCAAGTACTTACCTCAAAAAATTAAAAGTAAACAATATGAATTAATTCTCTAAATAACTTCTCAGTGTAATTATCTTATATATTCTCCAAATAATCTTGTAGTGAACACAGAGAATTGATTAAGCCAGATAAATATAATACTCCAGAATCATAGAATGGCTCAGAGGTCAGCTCTGAGATCAATTCAGTGTCTGGATCTTACTGTTCTTAGATCCACAATCTTATGGTAAAAGAAAAAGAATGTATAATTAAAATACATTTATTTACCATCTTCATCCAACTTCACATATTGAAATTCTATCTCAAATATAATGTTACAGAAGTTGTCCTTTGTGTGTGTATGTGGACATGTGGATGGTAATTAAGTCGTGGAGGCAAGCCTTCATTAATGGTATTTAAATAAACAAAACCGAATAGATTTCAATCCTGATCTTTAATACAGCGCATCAGTCTGAAAAACAAAAATCCTGACTATGCTGGCATTGCAATCTTGGGCCTCCAGGCTCCAGAATGTAGAAATAAATCTGTTGTTTATAACCAATTCAGTGTCTGGTAATTTGTCGTCATACGTCAAGAGGACTAACATTAAGCCAGCTGAAAAGAACAGTTGTGGTTTTTTTCTTCTTTTTTTTTGTCGTTCATGGGGCCTAAACTCTGGGCCTGGGAGCTGTCCCTCAGCTCTTCAGCTCAAGGCTAGAGCTCTTCCAATTGAGCCTCAGCTCTACGTCTGGCTTTTTCTGCTTTGTGGTGCTGAGGAATAAAACTAAGGGCCTCATGCATGCAAGGCAAGCACTCTACCACTGAGCCACCTTCCCAGCCCTGGTTTCTCTATTTTCTTTTTCCATCTTTCCAGAGGCCCTCTGATATTGAAAAATGCTAAGACTCCATACAGAAAAATTTTAAAACTGCCTTGTTGTCCAACTCTGACTTCACAAATTTTGGAGTGTAAAGAATGACATCAAGTACCTAAGAGACTGAATACAGGACACTTCATTATCTTCTGCTTTGCTCATCAGCACCTGGTGCAAATTTACACTATATAAACAAGTCAACTAACAGTAGTTATAACAAATTTTAAAAATGCATAGCCTGAAAACACTTTATGAACACTCGCACTGTAGTCTCATTGGCTCCCATATCCAAAATAAGAAACAGAGGCTTAAAGAGAGGTAGGTAATTTACCCCAGGTTGCAAAAACTGGTATATTGGTACATTTAAACTCAGACTACTCTATATCCATACTTAGGCTAACATACTATGGGCATTTTTCTACAGAAATAAAAGTCTCACAGAACTTTTTTCAAGTTCTAGACATATGTTCTACCATGATATCCTATCCTGGGTGCTTTACTGGTGCCCCCAAGTCATATCAGCTGAAGTTGATACATCTTTACCCACTCAAATAAAAATGGCTGAGACTTGGGCAACTGTACTTTTATAATCTCCCATGCAGTAAAAATGTGTAATTAACAGTATGAAATCCTGGGCTAGAGAATAAATTTTCTATGATGGTGTTAGGCCCACCTCACAAATCTTTCTTGGTCTCTCTCCTTCCTTCCTTTTTAGTGGTGGGGATTGAACCCAGGACCCTGTGCATATTAAGAAAGTGCCTTAACTCCAAGCTATATGACCATTTCAATCGCTCCAATTTCACTCTCCAATTCACTGCTACATTGTTCCTGATACTTTACATTTCCTGAGCATAATATTTGGAGATTATTGCACTTCATAAGCTTTTCATCATTTTACAGAATATTTATTTTCTCCTTCCTATGTATCAAGATACTGTGCAAGAAGGATTTTGTTGAACTCTCCAGGCAGAGTTCATGGCTCATCATCAGGTTCTATTTAAATGCATATCATTATATTATTACATTTAGAATAACAACGCACTTAAATAATTGTTTCTCTTCTTCAGACTATTGGTAGACCCATGTTCTATTGTAGCTTTTATATAAACAGGAATAGAATTTTTCTTGTCTTATTTTCCTTTTTTTGACTTGGTACAAATTTTCCTGATTGTATAGAACTGTTTTTTTCCAAGAATATTTTTTCAGGACATTTCTGCATATTGTGTATACTACAATTAAGAGATTTCCAGCCAAAGAAAACAACTCAGAATTCTAGAGGTTAATGACTATACTCTGGATTCCTGTGCACTTGGCACTGCATTTGGCATCTCAATGTTACAACAATAGACAATCTATATTGAAAGTTGCTTTCTTTTTGGTTTCCCATTTTGAGCCATATAAATCATTTAAGGTGTACAGCAATTTAACCATGGGAGTATGAGCTGGTAATCTTTTTTTAAAAGAAATTTTATTGTAAAGATACTGTATAGAGGGGTTACAGTTACATGAGTAAGGTAATGAGTACATTTCCTCTTAAGCATTGTTACCCCACTCTTTGTTTTCCCCCTACATTCCCTTCCCTCCTTATTCCCCAACTCCTCCTTCCCCCTATCATGAAATTGTGAAGTTCGTTTTCAACATAGTGTATTGTACATCTCATTGTTACAATTGGTCAACCTGTATCCTTGCTTCAGCATTTTGTTATTTCCCTTCCCCTCCCCAAATTAGAAAAAAAAATGTATATACAAGATGCAGGGAACCGGAATGAAATACAGTGACAACAAAGGATATATGAGCTGGCAATCTTTAGCCTTCAAATTCCAAAACAAAAGCAAGCAATGAATGATAAAAATTGTTCATAAGGGTACTCTCAGCCTTCCAATTGGTGTTCTGATTCTTCCATTAAAATAAAATCTTGTTAGAATCAAATTCTGATCCAGGCTAAAATGCAATACCCATGAAAATGAAGACATTAAGTTGGTATTAGTTAAATATGCCTTCCTATTAATGGAATGCCATGGAAAAGGGTTTTACAAAAATGATGATAGCAAGAGGGATTTTGGACAAAGGCATTATAGTGGGTAAGGCGTGTAAAAGTTACAAAACTGGAACTTCATGCTGGGAAAAAGATTAACTTCACAGGGAGGAATAACTTACTATTTTAGATGAGCCAAATTAAGATGGATGATTTGATGATGCATTTAATATTATGGAGACAACAAAGAGTTTCAGTGATTGAGACAGTTCAATTAATTATGGAATATATAAGCACTGGACTCCCATGTAATCATTATAAGTGATGTTCTTAGAACAGTATGCAATTTCTAGATGTTATTGGATAGAAAATATATACATGATATAATGAGATGAAAAGTCAAATTATAAAGTAGGCTCACACCTGTAATCCTACCTACTCACAAGGGTGAGATTTGAAGATCATGGTTCAAAGTCAGCCCCTGGAGAAAAATCTATTTAACCACCAAAATGCCAGAAATGGAGATGTGGCTAGCGTTGAGGAAAAAGAAAAGCAGAGAACAATGTGTAGGCCCCGAATTCAAGCTCCAGTTTTGGCAATAAACAAATGAATAATTAAACAAACATATGACCCCAAAGTGAAGGAAAATATGTATATGCATATATGCGTGGCAGAAGGGTCTAACTGTGGTGTTCCAGTGTTCACCTTGTGGAGCTCCAGAATGGGGACAGCACAAACATTTACTTAAAGGAAATCAAAAGTGACAATATATTGGAAATGATCTGTACATTTGGGGGGGTGATTGAGAGAGCGAGGGAAAGAGGAAGAAAAATGAGGGAGGGGAAAAAAGTTAGGAAATGTTATCACAACCTTACTTATGTAACTGTAACCCCTCTGTACATCACCTTGACAATAATATTAAAAAAATAAAAAACAAAACAAAAGCATTTATTTATGTTATATTTAAAAGTATATTTTAAAAAGAATTATAGGCATTATTTAAATTTCTAATGCATGGCCACACTCTACTGGAGTGTACTGGAATTTGGAGAGAAGTACATGAGTCCATGAGTAAGGACCCCAATAAGAATTCCACAAAGGAATGTCAACATGGACCAAAGGGTCCTACCCATAGTACCTTGCTTCTACAGCAAATCACACAATCTCCCAAATCCACATAATTTAATCATTTAAAGGCAAATGATGAACCAACATCTCCATTTGTAGAAATACATTCTTGCGACAAGGATGTAAAAGGCACCAAAAGCCAAAGTAAATGTGATGCAATTTTAAGGAAGATTCCATAGATAAAGGAATGTGTCCCACACATTTCCAACTCTAAATCTGGGAAAGTTAGTCATCTTTGTCATACTAATAAAAACCACAAAAAAGCTAACTGTAGGATTCAAAAGGATTGCATGAGAACAGGTGTTCATTGTGACAGCACAGCAACTTCAGTGCAAATTACTATGTCTCTTTCCTTGTTTTCTTCCCACCTCATTCTTGAATTCTGAAGGTGAGATTCTGAGGAGCCAGTTTTCTTTGCTCCAGTAATTAATGAAAGGGAACAGGTGATTGGAGATACAATTTCTTCACATAGTTCTTGGATTCTCATTCTTTATTAAGCTTACTGAGTACTAATGGGATTGTAAAACACAAGAAAGTCCTAAGTTTTCCACTAATTTTTTAAATGCCTGCTGTAAGAACAATCAAAATTAACAAAAGAAACAACTCAGAAAGATATTTGTGGTGAATTGATACCAGGAGAATTTGAAATGTCACATGTAAATACCAAATGACATTTACAAAGCACAAACCCTAATTCTTCTGTGAGCTAATGTGATAATTACACATTTATATTTTCCAACAAAATCACCATTGAGAACAGCACAGCCAATTTCAATCACAGAAGCAAAGCTGCAAAGAATTGCTAAAATTTTCACATATTCATTCCTAGAGTTGAGAGGGTTGGTTCTGCTGACGTTGACTGTTTGATCCTTTTCTTCCTCACAAATAAATGTGCCTATGTAGAGCAATTTATGTCTATATCTTAACTTCATGGGTGTCTAGCCTTTCTGGTCTGATCTTCAGTCTGAGTACCAACTATGTTTATGAACATGGACCATCCCTTAAGCAGAAACACACTCTAAAACAGTTCTAACAGAAACATCTGTGATAATGGATATATTCCATATATGCATTGTCTAATAGACTAGCCACTGGCTATATGTGGCTACTGAACCTCAAATGTGAATTAATTCTTCCAATTTCAGTTAAATGAAATTTTAAATAATGAGATGCATCTATTCACTGTTAACTGGACAGCTCAGTTACCAAATAAGGAAGCTGAAGTTCTCACAATGATGTGATAAAATATAATCCAAATGAAGAAGGTTCCATGCCTGCATGCCTGTGAATTATCTGAGCTTTTCTGTCTTATAGAATTCAGTCATCACTCACCTAGATTGACAGCTTGGAGGAAAGGAGTGGGAGATAAACACAAGCTACTTGGGATACTGAGAATTGCTCCTTGAAGATGAGGGTTGTGCATGAATCTTTTCTGTGTTTAGTAGACAGCAAAGTGTGTAGAATCCTGTAGGTAGAAAAATAATGTTTGTATTTCCATATGTCAAACAGGTGCTCTGTTTATCAAAACGGGGGAGAAGTCAGACAGGTGAATTCTTTAAATATACAAACAATATATAGAAAATTTGCTACATTCTATTCCATGATAGGCCCTGGAATAAACTTTGGTTCTTTGTACCATACTCTGTAAATATTCACACACTAAAAAACAGAAATATAATCCTTTATTACTGTTAAAAATACATAGGCTATCTTCATAAAAATATTTGTGGACCTATTTTTTCCTTAATTTCTTCCACACCTGCATTAAGAAATGGCTCTAAGAGAAAAGCTTCTAAATGTGTAAAATATGAACTCCATCTATGTCATTTGTTGAATTGTACTCTAGATAGGATTGAAGTCTCTACTTCATCTTAAGGCTTAGGGCTGGAAAAAGAATAAGTATTCTCAACAAATTGTCATGCCTCACTTTTAAGGAGATCTATGTATTTATTAGGAGAAATATGTATTGGTCTTGGTAGCTAGGACCCTTCAAGAAACAAAAGAAAAAGAACAATTCTTCGGCAGTCTCAAGTATTTGCCTATATTCAAGTGAACATTAGCTGCTCTATATTCTATAGTATATTTTCAAGAATATTTTTGCAAGCTATTTCTAAGCTATTGTCATCCTCCAGAGTAAAGTTCAAGCATGCTTATTTCTCATTATATAGATGGCAGTTGCTCAAAGTCAGAACCCATTGTTTGTATAGGTTTCACATGTCTATCACTACTTCACTCAGTGGCACTGAGGGCTGAGAGCTTCACTTCAAATATACAAATACACACACACATACACACACACATATCTCACTGGCTTTCACTATTGCTATAAAAATTAAGTCCTTTTTGTCTCTGACCGAAGAGCATTATAAATTGCCTAGCATCCATGAAAATGTGACAAATTCATTATTAACTTGCAAGTAGGTTAAATCTCAAGCTTCACACATTTCTAAATACTCATATGAAGAAAAATGTATTCCTAGAGTTTTAGTGTGCTTCTATATTACAAAGCTCTTAATTTTCATCTTATTTACCCGGAGGAGGCAACAATGCTCGATACCAAATGTACTCATTTCCTTGCTCATGTAACTGTAAGCCTTCTGTAAAGTATTCTTACAATCAAAAACGTACAAAAAGGGGAAAAAAGAAATTGAAAATCATGTACTTCCATTAGAACTAACTAAATTTAAGGGTTGTAACTTTCTATAGGTTTTTAAGGACCTAAGAAGTTGTGAATATGACCAAAAGACCTTTACTAAAAGTTGAGGGAGAGAGATCCAAAAGTGGAAGTAGATAGGCTACCAGAGCATAATTATGTAGCTTTAGTTCACTGTTACCATAACAGGAGTGCAAATCAATATGATGGTTCATAGTTACAGGACCAGTAGACATACTGGAAACTGACATCAGAGAATGGTCATTCATTGTGGGAAAACACAAATCAGGATGCACCAAAGGATGCAATCAACAGTGTCCAAAAAAGCAGCACAGAATGGGATAAAGTCATTGCAAGCATATATTTGATAAGTGGTTCACATCAAGAATATATACAGAACATCATCCCAACAACAATACATAAACCAATTTTACAATGTGCAAAGAACTGAGATGTTTCTCCAGAGAAGACAAAGTGTTAACAAGCCCACAAAAAAGGTGTTTAATATCACTAATCCCCAGAAAGTGTAAGTCAAAATAATGAAGGAAATTACCACTTCATATGAATTAGGTGGGATAACTACTAAAAATAAAGTAACAATATTGACAAAAGTGTGGTGAAATTGGAACCTTTCTATGGGAAACAGTATGGCATCTTTTCAAACAATTAAAAACAGGAATATTCATACTTGTAATGCTAACCACTCAGGACAGGAGGCTGAAATGCAAGGGTTGAGGTTCAAAGCCAGCCCGGGCAGAAAACTGCAAGTTGACCTGTGGCTTAAAGTGATAGAACACTAGCCTTGAGGAAAAGTTCAGGGACTGTAACTTGTCCCCGAGTTCAAGCCCCATGACAAAAAATAAAGAAGGAAAAGAAAATTATCATATGATCCAATGACTACATTTCTGGGCATATACTCTAAAGATCTAAAAGCAAGGTCTGGAAGGGATCTTTGTACATTCATATTCATTTTGTACAATACTCAAAACATGGAGGCAATCCAAGTGGCCATCAACAAATGAATAAGCTAAAGCAAATGTGGTTTTTACATACAGTTGTATATTATTTCAACTTTAAAAAGAATTATGTTGTGACAGATGCTATATTATGGATGAATCTTTAGGACAATTTGCTAAGTGAAATAATCCAGTCACAAAAGATCAAATATTACATGATTCTACTTATGTCAGTTACATAGAACAGTCAAATTGATAGAGATAGGAAGCAAAATTGTACTTGATGCATATCTTGAAGCAGAGGAGAGTGGAAAATTGTTTTAATGAATATAGAATTTGAATCTTGGAAGATGAAACGAGTGTGGACATTGAGCTTGTAGAATATTGTAAATGTACATACTACTACTATGTTCTATTCTTAAAATGATTAAGATAATAAAACCTGGGAGAGGAAAAGGAGAATGATGAAGGGGTAAGTATAATCAAGATACATTGTATGCCTATGTGGATATATCCAAATAAAATCCATTTATTTAACTAGGTAATGCTAATACAGAGTTTTAAAAAGATAACAAATTTTAAGTTACATTCATTTGACCGCAATTATTGAAAAAAAGAAGAAAACAACCACCACAGGCTGGGAAAACAACTTAAATTGCCAGTGTGCAATAAACCTGGGTTCAAAACTATATCTCACTTAAGTGTGTGAGGCTGCTTTTTAAACATGCTTTTATATTATTATCTTTAAGTAGTTGTACAAACAAGTTCCCATTCTACAAAACAATATATGAATACGAGGTGTTTGACAACATTATCACCCATCCCTCCTAACCCAACCCTTCTCTCACTGTTTTAAAAAATTGAGAGGGCTGGGAAGGTGGCTCAGTGGTAGAGTGCTTGCCTTGCATGCCTGAGGCCCTGGGTTCGATTCCTCAGCACCACATAAGCAAAAAGAAAAATACTGGAAGTGGCGCTGTAGCTCAAGTGGTAGAGCACTAGCCTTGAGCTGAAGAGCTGAGGGATAGCGCCCAGGCCCAGAGTTCAGGCCCCACTACCAGACCAATAAATAAATAACTAAATAAATAAAAATTGAGAGATGTGATTACATAATTTTCACATATTTCACAGTATTGTGGAATCCTGATACTTAAAGTCAGAAACACATTTGAACCTTCCCAAGAAAAATTATCATTATCATGGTGTATAACGTTTGTGAATTCTGTGAGCTTTGACAATACAAATTATTTCTTCCATATCAGGTGATGTTTACATTTCTTGCCTTTTGCTATTCCCTCTTATTCCTCCTTTCCCATCACTGTCTTTGTGTTGCTTAGTTCTTTTCCTTTTACGACCAGTGCAGCTGAGGGGCCCCTTTTTTGTATGTTGTTCCATTTCCCACTCATTATGTTCCTCCTTCTGGCTTCCCTCCGTTGAGTGCACTGAGACTGTTTTTAATGTAATGATAGTACGCTCAGGGAAATCATCCCTTTTGTACAAAATACATTGTCAGTTTGCTGTAATTTGGATGTTATCATACACATAATAGCATATGTAGCATATGAGATATGTTTCCTCTTTTTCTTATGCTTCAAAGTAGTTTCTAGTTGAACATAAAATGTATCATCTGTTCCCCATAAAAAAATAGTAAAACACTATACATGAGGTATATGATATACATAGCAAAATATCTCAAGTGCCTACCATAATGTCCACCCTTCCTTTCTGAATCAATAGAGACACCTTTCGATTTAACTGAAGTCCAAGTTAAGTAAAATAATGATAACATTTCTCAATAATACAGATAAAAACGTTACCTGATAGCATCTAGGATATTGTCTTAAAGGACAGTACACACATGCTCTGTATTTCTTTATTTCCTTCTTTTTGTTCTTTCACCTCACTTCCTGGATCTTGGAAGTGATTACTGACATTTTAGGAGTCACCTTGGGCCAAGACAGTGAGGGCTAAATCCTAATGCTGGGGTATGCCTCCATCTTCTTGGAATCCTCATGCCTGTACTGTCTTCCTCTGGGCTTTCAACAGATAAGAGACTAAACCATTCATTACTAGTTACATTGTTATGATCATTGAGTTCTCCTGTCCTTAAGATACTTACACTGTGGATTGATATGCACTCACAGAAAATACATAGTATTGCTTTTTATTATATATATATAAATATATATATATATAGTCCTTTAAGTACAAAGGGTCATCATTCAACAAGTCAGTTAATAAATACAATGCAGCTTGATCGATATCACTGCTTCTATCAGTTTTCTTTCATTTGTTCATCAAAACGTCATTACCAGTTATATATTGAACATATTGTTCTGCTACTAAGAACTTGCTTCATCTGCAGTTAGATTCCTAAGTATGCTTTCAGATGCACAAATATGATCTTCAGGCTAAATGCAGCTCAGAATGTACCTTCAGGAGAAATTACTTCCCACAACAAAATACAGGACTATGAAGATAATACAAGCACCCAGGAAATGGTGGCTCCTACTTCAACTGACTTTAGAAATACAGTCCAGTTATTTCTCTGCCCTAGATTTGCTAAAGGTATCTTGGCTCAAAGCAGAACTGTTGGATCAAAGCAGAACTGAATTTGCCTCTGTAAGTAGAAATCAATTTGCATTCAAGGTAAGTGTGCAAGTTTAAGTCAGAGGGTTTTGCTGCTTCAAAACAGCAATTTAGATATCCAATCTCTCTGTCAACAGTGTTTCATGGGACACCACAATGTACAGTGTCCTGTGAGTAACAAGTGGAGATGTGCCATGCAGAGGGAGTTAAACCACTTCAGCTGGGTAGTTGTGGATAAAAGGTGATGGTTGGAACTGGTTCCAACATGGTGGGGATGAATGATGCAGAAAAAAATACACACCTTGTTCCCATCAAGCTTTAGGTGCTAACACATGTGCTTTTTCTGACTATTGTCTGGAAAGTGTCCGTCTACCCTCCATCCAAGCAAAAGTGTTTTCCGTGCTTGTGCTCTGAGATGGAGTATCCAATAAGGAAAATTCCATAATCAAACTCTGAGATTGGGAAACCAATTACGAGACGCCATGTAGCACAAGCCCACCCACTGACCAATCAATCTAGGAACATGCCCTAAGGGGCAGAGACAAAGGGCTCTACATATACCTGAGGGATGTCGGCCCCTTCTGACCAGCTCTTGGTTCCTCTTTTCACTGAGGAATCTGTTTCACTGCTCTGTTTTCGCTTTGAAGAAAAACTGCTTTAAAAACTTTTCTGCTCTCGAATTCTTTAAAGAAAACAAACTTGAGACAGAGACAATACTGCTATTCTGAAGATGCTGGGGGCAGCCTTGGCCTTCAGCTTTGAGACTAAATTTAGAATTCGGTAACTTAGGTGCTGTGGTTTCAGATTAATTAGGTTTCAGGCTAATGTCTGCATTTTCTCAGTTCTTCCTAAAGTATTAGGAAAAAAACAACAACCACAACAAGAACCCAGTACTAGGCTAGCAAAGGCTCAAGAAATTCTCAGCTTGTCTTTTTTTTCTTGTAAGACTCTAACAATGAAAATTTAATGCAGCAAACTAGCATCTTTAAGGTGTTAAATTCTGTAGAATGTGGTTTCTTTCCTTCCTCTTGTTCTGAGATAGAAACTGATCTATTCTAAAGCCAAAGGATATGATTTCTTCACCAGCTAGATCAGGTTCGCTAACTTTTGCTTTCTTAAAAACTGCTTAACTCCTGTAAGAGGGAATTGAAGACTGTCAGGCAGGAGCGATTGAGTGTAAGATGTGGGAAGTGTTCTCATACTCTGCATCTAGAGGGCTAGACAACATGTTCTGCTCGCTGCCTCAAGCAATTCAGAAAATGGCTTGCATTTTCTAAAACCTAAATCCAAAGTTTCACCTTCTCCTTCCCACCAAGAATTCTCCATCAGGCCTCTTCCTACCATAGTGTCTTGGCAGCTTAGAACTGCTTTGCCTCAGAAATGTGGCATCAGAAGTGTGCCCTGTGGTCAGCCAAGCAGCTGGGATCTGACTGATTCATCTATGGTGCTGAATATGCTGCAGCCCAATCTGTGCTCTGTGCTCAGAGAGGCTTTCTTCTTTCTATTTGTGCTAGGAGCAGAAGTACAAGACAGGTTTGTTTGTTTGTTTTTTTATAAAGGATCAGCCACACACAGCTGTTGGTTTCATAACCACTTCCTGAAGTGTTTGCCTAAGGGAGCCAAGACAATATGTGAATAAGGTGTTTTCACCTGGAAGTTCATAAGCCTCCATTCCAAAGAGGGAGCTGCTGATAATAAATTCTGTCTGGGAATGGACTGTGTAGGAGTTAGAATCTTTTTCGCTGAAAGTGATTGCTTGAGGGAAAGCACTGACTAAGCATAGCATCATCTTACAAAAAACTATTTTAACTAAAGTATATCCTGTTACTAAAATCGTTCTAGGGACTTGAGGCATAGTTTAATACATAGAGTACCAGCTGAGTAAGAATTTTCTAACAATTTCTGGCCTGGTTTAGTGGATTGCTCTGAAACTCTTAAACCCCCTTTTTGAAGCCAGCTGAGCTTCAAAAGAGCCAATTGTGTAAGATTGTTAACACAACTTCTGATCAATACCAGAAGTAGTAACTCATTATGGGTAAAACCTGGGCAATCTTCCTACTCAGAGTAGTTGTTTAATTGGCTTCCTGTCAGTAACAAGCCCTTTAACAGAACTAAACTTTGTGGTGCTAAGTACTTTTCAACTTGGTGGTCTTTCTTAGGATATTGGGTTACACAGGGGAGTATTCCCAACAATTTGGGGACTAGTCCAGGATCCTTGTTACACAAGGGGGATGTGGGGAGACCCTCAGAGAAGACACATCCTGCCTTGTTGAGGTAGCTCAAGGTTGGGTTAAACACCATCCGTTGTGGTTAATGATGGAAAGTGTATCAGCAATGTCAGGAAAGGGCCCAAGGAAGCACCCCAATAAAAAATAACCTCATGAATTGGCCGTGAGAGGAAAAATTGAACTAGAGCATATTACCTTGTTGGTTGGGGATTATCATGGGCTGAATGTGTCTTAGGCACAAAGAGAACTTGAGTCTTGAGGTGCATTTTCATTCTCTGGCCCAAGGATAAAAATGTGGGAGCTGGATCCTGGGCCACCTTGTTTTCAAATGTCATCTATCTGTGCCTCAAAAATCCATAGTCGCTGCTTGATGAACTGAAAATAAACTACCTAGTTCTCCACTCTATAACACTATGATGATCACCAGTGTGTTCCGACTCTGTAAACCTGCTTCTCAAATCAGTCACCACTTTTCTTCCTGTGGAATAAAATGTATTGTTGACTTCTCAAAAAAAAATGTGGGAGCTGGAGGAAGCCATATTCGAGAAATCTCCAGTAAGGGGAGAGTTGAAAATGAGAGGTGCACAAGAAACTTACAATAGGGAGGATTGAGTGCACCAAAAACAAATCACAAGAGGCCTGCTAAAAGGGGGAATAAGAATTCTAGGCCTAAGGAACCCAAGAAAAATGATCCAAGGACCTGCTTCTGATAATCCACTGGGAGAATATTGACAAAGGTCTGAGAACACTCATAAATAATGGATAATTTTCATTATGGAGCTCCATAATGTGCACTAGTCCAAACAAAATCTTGCTATGCATATGTGCTTGCATGTGTGTGTTTTAAATCTTATATGTTGCAAGGGGAACTCAAAAAAGTCCTATTCACTAAACTCCTTCAGCTGCCCACTTTGACTCTGAAGCCTGGATTTATCTCCAAGCTGATCCAAGGATGTATGGCTTTGGAACCTCAGTTTCAGAAGCAGACTCTCTGGATAAACTTAAAATTCAAGTCCAAAGCTGGGTGCCAGTGGCTTGCACCTGCAATCCTAGCTACTCAGGATCTGAGGATTGGGGTTCAAAGCCAGCCCAGGGAGAAAAGTCCTTGAGACTCTTATCTCCAATTAACCACCAGTAAACTGAAAGTGGCACTGTGGCTCAGGTAGTAGGACTTTCACCTTGAGCTGAAGAGCTTAGGGACAGCACCCAGGCCCAGAGTTCAAGTCCTATGACCAACAAAAATTAATGCTTGGGTGAAATGGATTAAATATTCTGTCTGCCATTACTGTTAAGCTTGTATGACACAGAGACCAGAAAAACAAGTGGTCCACTTCCCACTGTGATGAACCTCAGACCCCCAAGGCATGGAATGCCAAACACAGCCTGGGGAAACTTGTAAGACCCTGCTGTTGCTGTTCCCAAGAATAAGGATCTAAGAAAAAAAAACCCTATCTTCCTGAGGTAGGGGGGAACAATTGGCATTTCTGGGACACTTATCAAGATGCAGGGAAGACCAAACCTGTGAAGAGATGAGCAGTAAGCATTAAACATAGCAAGGGGGAATGTCTAATGGTATTTTGGAGGACCAGTGTTGGAGACCTTCCTGGCCAACTAGAGTAGAACCTGTGCTTTGGTTCAATTGGACATCCCTTTCATGCTAGCATTTCATCCACCTGTCCATTTTCAAACATTTTATACTAGTTAGAAGAGACCCCTTCCCTAGAGGGTCATTTGTATTTCCTATTAACATAGGTGCTTTTCAGGATTCCCCCCAAAATTTCCAAAAGGTTCAAAGCCAGAAACTAGATAGCAGCTTATGAATCAGTTTTATTCTGATGATTAGTATAAATAAAATAAATTTCGGGGGCTGACAATATGGGTTAGTGGTCAATGGTTTGCCTAGCATGCATGAAGCCCTAGGTTTTATTCCTCAGCACAACATAAATAGAAAAGGCTGGAAGTGGCTCTGTGGCTCAACTGGCAGAGTGCTAGTCTTGAGCAAAAGAAGCTCAGGGAGCCCCAGGACTGGCAAAAATAAAATGTAGAATAGAGTAAGATGAACAGAGGTTTGTTAATAAGATTATTTCTTTGTTGCTTTGTATGTCCCTCCCCCACAGTGTAACCCCCGCTTTCACTATATTTGATGTCAGTATATCATGTGGAGGAGATGGGGACAAACAAGTCGTTTAAGGATTCAGGTGGACCTGTTGCAACAATGAGAAGTACAAAATGTCATGTCAAAACCAGCTTTACAATGTCGGTGTGGGGGGGGGGGAGGGGGGTATAATTGGGTGGGGGGAGGGGGGTAAAATTGGGTGGGGGGAGGGGGGAGGCAGGGAAGGGAAGTGAAGGGTAAACAAAGGAGGAGGCTGCAATGCTTGGTAAGAAATGTATGCATTATTCTGCCCATGTAATTGTAGCCCCTCTGTACAATATGTTCTCAAATAAAATAAAATACAATTTAAAAAAATAAAAAATAAAAAATAAAAAAAAAAAAAAAAAAAAAAAACCCATAAATGAAATGCTCTAGTAGGATGGCATGGGCAAATTAGTTCTAGAAACTATCTGAAAAGGGAAGAGTTTGTGTGGTGACTGGAGGCCAAAGCTGCATAAAGGCCTTAGAAGGATTGAACATTGTCAGTGAGCTAACTAAAAACTCAGATGAAGGGCTGAGAAGGTGGCTCAGTGGTAGAGTGCTTGCCTTGAATGCATGAGCTGTGGGTTCAATTCCTCAGCACCACATAAGCAGAAAAAGCCAGAAATGGTGCTGTGGCTCAAGTGGTAGAGAATATCCTTGAGCTGAAGAGCTGAGGGACAGTGTACAGGCCCATATTTCAGGCCTCACAACCAACAAAACAAAGAAAAAAGATAAGAAAAGAGAAGAAAAGAAAAGTAAAGAAAAAAGCAGGCACCGGGGGCTCACGCCTGTAATCCTAGCTATTCTGGAGGGTAAGATCTGAGGATGGTGGTTCAAAGCTAGGCCTGGCAGGTAAAGTCTGTGAGACTCTTATCACCAATAAACCACTCAGAAAGCCAGAAAACTGGAAGTAGTGCTGTGACTCAATTGCTAGAGCATTAGCTTTGGGCTGAAGAGCTGAGAGACAGCACCCAGGCCCAGAGTTCAGTCCCAACACCGACCAAAAAAGAAAAAAAAAAGGCAAGCTACACCTAACGGGTTTTCTACCAAGAAGGAGGGAGGGTTTTCTGCCAAGAGGGAGGGAGTTTTGAGGGTTTCTAAATAGCAGGAATGCAAGTTTCCCTTCTAGTGGGGGAGGGGATTTCCTTCTAGTAAGGAGGGTGTTAATGATCAAATTGGTCAAAAACATGATTCAGTTTTATAATGCCCAGATAAGTGTCTAATGTTTGTCAGATATTGACCTGTGAAAACATCCTGCTTGGGGAACTCCAAACAGTCTTAATGCCCTTAATGTGACCATGCTTAGTTCCATGGTCTCAATGGACCGTCTAGTTAATCCTACAATATGCTAGCAACTTCAGTCTTGGAGCAAACACTCTGTGTATGACTTTCAATTTTGAATCTACCCAGATTGAAATTGAGACTTGATAAGCAAGGTAAATACTGTGGTGATTCCGTCCACATACTGAGTACTACTATGACTGTGTGGCAGGGAGGCCACACAAGAGGTCCTATTTGTGCTGTCATGGAGCGCAGACCCCATGGGCATGAAATTCATGATAGGTCAGCAAAATGTGATCCGAGACAACTTGCTTCTAAAAAGCAAGACTCTCAAAAAACCCTGAAACTGACCGGTTCCATTCTTTCCAAGTCAACTATACTTGGGGAAAATTTGACATTTCTGAGAAACTTAGCTGTATGTAGTGAAGGCCAACCCTTTGAGATGAGCAATAAGTACTAATCATAGCCAGGGGAAATGTCTGGTAGTATTGCAGAAGAACAGTATTGGAGATGTTACTGGCCAAACTGGAGTGGAATCTGTGCTTTGGTTCAATTGGCCAACCCACACCTGACCCTTCTCAAACACCTTAAATTAAGTAAGGAGAGACTTCATAGTTAGTGGGTCATTCAACTTCATGTTTACAACTATGCTATGTAGGGCCCTTGAAAATTTTCCCAAAGAGCTTAAAGCTAGAAACGAGAAACAGCAGCTCAAATTAGTTTTATTCTGTTGATCACAATATGTGTTTTCATTTATCAGCAGGGTTTGTTAATTGGAAATGTCACCATGGAAAAGTAACTAGGAGCCACTGGTAGGACTGAATGGGAAAAATTACGTATAAATATAATACTTGACCAGATAAGATGATGATAAACGAAATGAACCCCAAGATAGGGACGCAAGTGGTTTTTTCTTTCTTGCTATTTTTTCTAAAATATTTATAATATTCCATGTGATTTTTGCTTCTTTGTATTCCCATCCCCCCACATGGTATAACCCATTTCCACTGTGTTTGATGTTGGTGCCCTGCATCTTGTATATACACTTCTCTAATTTGGGGAGGGAAAGAGGAAAAAAAAAACAAAATGCTTAAATAAGGATACAGGTTGACCCATTGTAACAATGAGATGCACAAGACACTGTTGAAAAATAAACTTTACAATTTATGCCGGGGTAGGGGGAGTGTATAGTGTAGTTGTGGAGCTGGGAGGTTAGGGATGGTATAGGAAAATCAAAGGAGAAGGTAACAATGCTTGATAGGAAATGTACGCTCTTTACCTTGCTCATGTAACTAACCCCTCTGAACAGTATTTTTACAATAAATGTATTAAAACAAAGAATAAATATACTTGAAAGGGAATCTGTGTGGTGATCGGAGACCAATGCTATAGAAAGACTTACAAGGATTGAATACTGGCAAACAAATTACCTAAAAACTGAGATGAAGCTGAATGTTATCCTAGATGCTCAGTTGGCTCAGTTTTGAGGATCTATGTTTGAAGCCAGGCAGGAAAGTTGAGACTTTTATTTCCAATTAACCTGCAAAAAGACACTACCAGAGTTGTGGCTAAAGTGGTAGCCTTGAGAAAAAATGCTCTGGGACAATGCCCAGAGCATGAGATCAAACGCAAGACCAGCCCACAGTCTATTTTACTTAGACTTTGAGTATTGTCAGTTTCCTACTCTACAGCTTACCTAAGTATGGTTAATTTCCTGTGTCCATTTTTTTACTATTCTGTAGTTTTCCAAGTTCCCCAGTAACTGAGTATACTGGCTGTTTCATTTTAGCACTCTTAAATTCAGTTTATTTTTTTATTCTGGAATTTGCCTTCTGGACTTTGCATTATATTCACAAACTGCATTGTTGAAAGGGCAACTCATTTGTACAACTAAAAGATTAAAATAAAAATTAAAATAAAATCACAAAGTTCAGTGAGTTTCTAAGTTGTAAACACTTGGTTGGCTGAAAAGTGGCACATCTGGAGAGAACATGGAATATTCTAATTCCTGAGTGATGTCCTTTTATAATCCTTAATGTAGGAGTAAACTATTTCTGAGGACTGTGAACCATTCTAGCAAATGATCTAACAAAGAAGGGATGATGATTGACATATGAAGATGGGGGGGGCAATCTTGTAAGGTTCAGCCCTTAAGTGGATGAATCTGATAATTCACTAATGTGTACCAGAGAACTGAATTGCCTATTTTTGAGAAAAATTCCCACAAATGTCCAAAAGAGTTAACTTTGAGAATAAGGTTATCTTTCCCCTATAGTTGGGCACAAAAATGTAATGGGAAACAGTATTTAAGAATCTAAGAGGAGGTACAAATGTGAAGTGCAATAACCAGTAAATAGTTAACTCCAACCTGAACTTTAGTGTTGATTCCTAGCCCAATTTTCTTTCTTCTTAGTAGGCTTTTTTTCTAAGTTTTAGTAGCAGTTTCTGTATAGAGTGAAGTTTGTTAACCTTATATAAGGTAAAGTTCCCCAATTTCCTCCTCTTCTTCAAGGACCTGACTGGAAACTGTCAAGAAGAAGAGACCATCTGAAGAAGAGCCAACATAAGGGTTCACCTTCCAAGTAAAATTCCCCAAATCTGAACACCGTTATTTGAGTGGGGGTAGGGTCACAAGGTTATTCCTTTGAGGCCATGTCAATCAAAATATACCATCCTGGTTTTTCAGTTAAATTAATTTTTGCAGCAAGAAATGAACTTGACAAATGGTTGGTTATTAAGGGTGATATTGGTTCTCAGATCCAGGTTGGAGAGTGGATATCATTGTTAACGAAATAGACAACCTGATTCTCAGTACAGCCTTTAGGGGAGCTCTGGATGTTTGATTCACCATTCTTCTTGATGACATCTGAAAAAAGCTACCAAATGTGATGACAGGTCAGATTTACAGATAATAGCATTGGATATGTTGCAACTCCACAGGTTACAAGTGACAATTTCTGAAAGGGCATTTATGGTCTGGGTGTAATGGATTATGATGATGAGTCACTCTATGATGTCAAAATTATCATGGATGAGCTATAAACAAGAAGTGTAAGTATTTGTTGGAGCTAGAGGCATTTTCTGATGACATTGGTGAAGTTACATTTCTCAGGATTCACATTCATCAGAAACATTGAAATATGAGAAAAGGGACACAAATGATTATCTTTTACGCTTCCCTCTTTAAGCCCAGAATCCTCCTATTGAAGACATCAGAGAACTCCACAAATAGTTCCATACTCATACCTTTGATGTTGGTGGAAGATGAGGAGGTGTTTTACATTGATGACAAGTTTCTCAGTCTCAGATATGATTGTACCGCCCATAGGCTCACACGGGAACATATAGACTATATAGTTGCTCAGAAAGGTCACATTAACGACTATGATATGCACTTTGTCAGAGTTAAGGCATCTCTGTTTACCAGGTACCCAATAATAGCCAAATACATTTGCTTTGCCTTTCACTGTTATGTCTTGAGGACTTGGTGAAACTTTATGCAGAGGAGTAGAGAACCTACCAATTCTGAAATTCCATTAGGTATTAATTACTTTGCACACCATGGGTCCTATTATTTTTTTTTTACAGAAATCCTGTTAGCTTGTATGTTTTCATTTGATAAAATAGATCAAATGTCATCACTCTCTAGGATTGTGATCCTGAGGAAATGACTAAATCTCCCTTATTTCTAAAGTGACTCAGATCTGTTCCAAGTTCATAGAAATTTCTTCTTACCAACAACTGTTCGAATATGATACTTGTGCTTTGTTGATCTCGTTAAGCACCTTTGGATACAAAGAACTTGATGGACAGTACCTAGAAGGGTCAGCACACTTCTTAAGAGGCCAAAGGAATCTGGCAATGAAGGAGCAAGCGTCACAGCTCACCAGTGAAGGAATCATTTCCCCATAAATTTCTTTTGGTACATCATACAACATGAGGGAGGGAATTGTAGTTTTAGACTACTTTATCATAACAATGATAACCTATCCTTTATTAAAGGAAGGGAAGAATCAGGTTTGAATTTTTACTGGGAAACCTCATCTAGCTAGTTTTTTTTTTAAGATGCTCTGTTTTGTATATAAAATTGTAACTTATTCCAATCCCCTGAATTACAAATAAGTGTTCAAAGTAAACACCTAGTCACGCTGTCTCCTCTACAAACCTCCCTAAAATCAAAGGCTCCTTCTCTCCTTATTGTTTTATCTCTAAAAATTTCAATAAGCTGTTCTGCTGAAATTCAGGTGACACCTGTTTTTATTGTATTCAGGCCACCGTTTCTGCAAATGTCTTCATTGGGTTGTCAAAAGGCATTTCAACCATCCAACCTGGGTAAAAGTAAACTCAACTGAAATATACATGTTCATAACTGAGACAACTTTATTAAAGAAAAACATAAGTTTAAATGATTTTGTAGTAAGTTCTGCAATCCTGTCTTAATTTTAACCTAGTTAAATTCAGATGATTTATTATATAATATATGTAGATATTAGATAAAAATATCTGGCTACAGTAAATGAGTATATAGTCAGTTGATTGAATTAAGGTTTATTAAATGCCTATTATTTACCAGTCACTGTGTTTAAAACTAAAAAAGGAAGGTAAATAAAATATGTTAATAGATTTAATTTCTATAAACTTTTAATTTATGATACTACTTTTACAATATTCATCTAAAATTTATACCTGAAGTAAGTTTTTGAGAGTTAGGTAATATATCCCATGGCATAAAACAGTCAGGCTAGCTGAAATATGCCCAAGACTTATCTTTGTGTTCTTCATGATACCTTATTTAACTCTCAGAATCTCAAAATCTAAACTGTTACAACTTCAGCAAATATATTCACTTAGTATTTGCAGTATTCTAAGTTGCTATTTTTTATAACATTACACATGGCCATGTTTCAAAACTGAATGGAAGGTAAATAGTTTGGAGTAGTCACACTTCTTTGCATCCTAGATTATATCAATTGCAAAAGAAGTTGGTTTTAAAGACGTTTAGATGGTTTGGAAGGTTCTCAAGGCAGGTAAATGGAGATGAACATCAAAAAGATGAGAAAAGAAAAACTAGGAAATGATAGACTTTTGATGATTAGAGGAGGTATATAATGCTAGCAGAGGGAGAAGAAAAGAAAGGTTGACTAGACTTTTAAATGAAGTTGACTCACAAAAGATCTTAAATAGGAAGACTATATGAAGAACTGTGTTTTAAGATCCACCTGACAAGAATGTACAGGTTGAATCAAGAGATACAGGAATAGAAGAGTATGGAAACTATGTCTGAGGACATGTAAATAACTTCATGGTGGTGAAGGCATGGACTGAGTGGCAGTCATGGAGCCAAAAAGAAAGGATACTTCCAACTACTAACTAACTGTCCTCAGATTATATATCTGCAGAGCTTCCAGGCACTGGTCTCCCCTCTAGAAAAAAAAGACAACAATAGAAAGTTGAGGAGATGAGCAGAAGACATGCCCCAATGTATGAACACCAAAGGAAATAATCTAATTGTATCAGCGCAAGTGAGATCCCAATAGCAGTACCTCAAGGAACTACTAGGAGGCACAGGAGCAAACCATCGGAATCAGATAAGCCCCTATGAGCCAATATAGGCAAACTTCAGGAAAACAGGGATTATTCTGTTTTCTGAAGATCTTGATGAAACTAAGGCTATAGAAAAAATATTTTACACCTTTGAAATACTACCTCTTAAGGTGAGATGGAGTAGACAAGGAAAGTGAGGCATAGGAACCAGCAGCACAGAATTCAGAGACATTGTATTAATAATTCTATTAAAAACAAAAAAGCATTATCTTTAAGGCTGACATTCCATCAAAAGCTTCAGTATTAGTCAAAAGAAAAAGAATAAAGAAAAAGAGTAGATCTCTTCCTCTGACTTAGCCTGCTTGTCCAAAATAAAGTGTGATCTCAATGGAATTCTATGCCTCCATCAGAAAGAATGACATTGCCCTATTTGTTAGGAAATGGAAAGACTTGGAAAAAATTATATTAAGTGAAGTAAGCCAGGCCCAAAGAAACATAGGTCCCATGGTTTCCCTTATTTGTAATAACTAGTATATGTCTGAGCCAAGCAATAAAGGTCAGGTAAGTTGATGTTAGGGGAATGAACCCCAAGATAAGTATTCAATTTTTTTTCTTTCATGCAATTGTTTCTAACACATTTATAAGATGAGTTCTATGTTGCCTTATACGTCCCTCCCCCACAGTATAACCCCTGCCTTCACTGTATTTGATGTTCGTATAATTTGTGGCGGGGAAGGGCAAAAACAAATTGTTTAACCAGGGATACAGGTGGACCCATTGCAACAATGAGATGTACAAGTCGTTATGTCAAAAAACGAACTTTACAACTTTGGGGGAGGGGAAGATCGGGTGGGGGAAGGTGGGGAGAGTATGGGAAGAGATGGGAAGGGGAAACAAAGAGAAGGAAACTATGCTTGATAAGAAATGTACCCGTTATCTTGCCCATGTAATTGTAACTCCTATGTACGGTATTCTTACAATAAAAAAAAATATATAAAGTGTGATCTGGAAACTGAACAACGATATCTTAAAGAGACTCATCCTGGAAAAAACAGACATTTGGGAAAAATAACTTTTCTTGATAAAATGTGATTAAAGTTTTATTTATCTCACGAATGGATACCTGTCTTGGAGCATGTGGCAAAATTCATCCTTTTAAGGGCTTACCAGACATCAATGACCAAAATTTAACAAATAGGTCAGTCTAGAAGTCTCTGAGCCTAATTGATGAAAGTGTACCTTATGTATTTATCTTTGTTCACACACTTGGTACATTTAATCACTCTTAATAAATATGAGTCAAACCCTCAACCTCCATTTGAGCACAGATATGCAGATAGTTTTAAGATCATGAAGAATTTATGGTCAGATATGCCCATACCCATGGCTGGGTTGTGCACTATCTTTCTTTGTTTCATTAACTCTGCTTTACTAATAAACTTTCTTGGCCTTTAATTTGTATCCTCAAATTCTTTTCTGAGACAAATCAGGAACTCAGTATGCAAGGGCCAGGCAGATGATTCCCTGTTGGAGACATCCTCCTTGGGGCATCAAGGATCAGCAATCCTGTAACAATGGAATTATCTTCAGTGTGCTCTTGCTGTGAGTTGCCTGCTGGAACATTACTGTGTAATTTCAAAATGGCTGCCTAAGCCGGGCGCTGGTGGCTCACGCCTGTAATCCTAGCTACTCAGGAGGCTGAGATCTGAGGATCGCGGTTCAAAGCCAGCCCGGGCAGGAGAGACTGTGAGACTTCTATCTCCAATAAACCACCAGAAAACCAGAAGTGGCGCTGTAGCTCAAGTGGTAGAGCACTCGCCTTGAGCTGAAGAGCTGAGGGACAGCGCCCAGGCCCAGAGTTCAAGCCCCACGACCGACAAAAAAAAAAAAAAAAAAAAAAAAAAGGCTGCCTAAGCAGGTTTTGGTGGCTCAGAGTTCTATTCCTAGCTACTCAGGAGGCTGAGGTCTAAGGATTTCAGTTCGTAACCATCATGAAGAAGCAAACTCTGTGAGATTCTTATCTCCAATTAACCACCAAAAACCCTAGAACTGGAGCTGTGACTCAAGTTTTAAAATGCTAAACTTGAGTAAAAAAATTCAGGGGCAGAGTCCAGGCCCTGAGTTCAAGCCCTAGAACAGGCACAGAAAAAGGCTCCCTGTTTTGACATGTAATTTCTACATTCTAATTTACAGTCATGCATATTTTCTATTTTCCTTGTTTGACTGTCCATTTATGAAACATAATTAGGATCTAGTAAGCTATAAATAAGGTAGAGCTATACATGTGGTTGATTCTTTTCTGTGACTGATTACCCTTGGCACAAACTGTACAGTGGCATGATCTTCTTAAAAACAGAATAATGATCTTTCCAACTGGCAAACTTGTATAATTAAAGGCATCAGCAGTGCATAGAATTAGCACTTCATGTGTTTTTCCATAGGTTTGGACAGCATCTTTCATCAGCTTGACAGATGGAATTTTTTTAAGTTCTTCATTTTGTTCTCATGTCTATAGCTACAGAGTCCCTTTCGAGGACCCCATGGAAGATAAAGAGTCATGGGCCCAGGATAATTGTCTGTAGGCATGACCTGTTAGCTTGTTTTATTATTTAACACCAGAAACTCTTAACTATGTGCCATTAAAGACCAATCTGCCCAATCTGACATAGGAGAGAACTAGTAACAGAGCACACAAGCATTGGCATTCTCTAGCTGGAAATTGAAAAGATGACATCTTTGCTTGCTGGAAAAATTTTCTGAGAACCTCTATGCACTTAGTTCTAGATGTTACTACCGAAATTATAGATGGTTTGTGCTTGCAGCTGCACATTCTAGCTTTAGTTATCCCTTTAATAATAACTACTAGAGTTCTTGACATGTCACAGACTCTGTCCTCTCAGGTTAAAGCTGAATAAACTTGAGAGCTAAAGTCACATGCTTAGTAATAGAATCATATATAGAACAACCTATATAAGTAGATACATGTAGCTTATTAGTAGGCAGAATGATTTATTTTGTTTTCAGATATGTAAGAAAGTCCATAAGGAAGATAGAGCAGAAAAATAATCTATTATTTAACTGTAGGCAGAAGCAAAAGCAATATTCAAATCAGAGGGATAGGTTCTAAAACTATCTGCTATTAGACATTTATCCATGGAATGGTATGATAATATGGCAATTTTTTTGGTCAGTTGTGGGGCCTGAATTCTGGGCCTGTCAAGGTCCCTCAGCTATTCAGCTCAAGGCTAACGCTCTGGGAGCCCTGAGTCCTAATAGCCTGCAAGTCTTAACACTGTACTTCCTTAGTGATGGGATAGGAATTTCAGCCTTACTGGACTTAGCATTGATTTCTATGTCCTTTCCTAGAACCTGGCCAAAATTATGATACATAGTTACGGAATTAAAATGTAATGCCATCTTAAGAAAGTCATTTAGGGCTCTGGGAATGTGACTTCATGGTACAGTGATTGCCTAGCATGCATGAAACTCTAGGTTAAATTCTTCAATACCACATAAACAGAAAAAGAAACACTGGAAGTGCTGCTGTGCCTCAAGTAATAGAGTGCTAGCCTTGAGCAAAACAAAAAAAAAATGCTCAGGATAATTCCCTAGCCCCAGGGACTAGTTTAAGCCCCAGGACTGGCAAAAATAAATAAATAAATAAATAAATAAATAAATAAATAAATAAATAAATAAATAAATAAATAAATAAAACAAAGACAACATTTAGTTAGTAAATGCAAAATAAATAACCCATACTTGGAATATATAATTGCTCCTTTCATACTGATACCTGACAATAGTCTCTAATTCATGTACTTTACCTATATTAGGATACTGTGTTTAAAAAAAAAAAAGATTTGTTCATTTGGTCACAGCAATTAATGCCAGGAATGTGGTTAGATGTCAGGCGAAGATTAATTCTGGAAATTCAAAGTTTCCAGGCTTTGAGTGATCACTACTAATCACAATCAAAAGGGTAGTCTAAGTGAGATTTGGAAATCTTTTTGGTCAGTCATGGCACCAAAAAGGCAAAGGCTAATTAGCAGTTGTGACAGAAGAGAACGAATGACTCCAGATGGAAGGAATAAATGATAGTAATTAAGGTATACCAGAAACTGTTCTAAGGAACCATTTTTGGTTATTGAAGAACTAATTATCAACTAGGCTTATTCCTCATGGCCTTTAACATTCTAAATCTCTTAGGCTAATTATTAATCTCTGTATGATATATGTCTCTCCTTCTAAATTGTTCTTTCAAGTAATCACTATTAAAGGGATCAGATCCAATGAAGAATGAATCAGAGACCCTGCAGGTGCATCTGAAAATGTTCATATCCTGTGTCAAATGTTAGAACATCTTTGAATCTAGTACATAAACAGTCTGAGCAGTCAGTCTAGTGGATATCATTGGAGAAATTCAGGTCACATTTTTTCCAGCAAATCTTATCCCTTATAATAAATGACAGCCTCCTGTGTCAGCCTCCTATTAATATGACAAAGTACTTTATAAAATCAACTTAAAAGAAGAAAATATTAATCTTGGCTTCTGATTTTATACATTTCAGTTTATGTTTCTTATCCTCATTGCTTTGGATTGGTGGTGGCACTGTACCCCATGTCAGGAACATTAGATGGAGCATGTGTTCATAGAAGCCAGCAAGTAAAGAAGAGGAGGAATAGGAGTGGGAGAGGAAGAAAGAGGAGGAGGGGGAGAGGGAGAGGAAGAGTGAGAGGGAGAAGAAAAAATAGACGGAGACAGAGAAGAAAAAGAAGGAAGAGGAGGAAAGGACTTTGATCTTAATGTCCTCTTTGATCACAATTTCTCAGTGACCAAATCTCTGTGCCCACTTGAAAAGGTTCACTACCTCTTTATGGCAACATAATGAAAGCTAATTATTAATCCCAATATTTTATGATTTCATATTTAATTTTTAGAGTGGTGGGTAAATATTTCTATACAATTGTGATAACTTCTGTTCCTAAATATTTACTTGAATTAATCAGAGGATCTATTTGCCATGGAGTTGGTTTGGTTATACAATTGTTGGAGAGATGAATGACATATTTAGAATGCAAATACATTTTATTTAATAGATAAAGAAGCTTCAAGAGATGTAATTTTGTGATTTTCAAAAATGACTATTTTGATGGAGTTCCAGGAGGATGGCAGAGGAGAAGCTGGAGGCGAAACAAGCTCTTGCATACAAAGCAGTTTTAGTGTTCCAGTGAACAGTCCTAAAACGAGAGAATCACACCAAATGTGCCATCACAGTGCAGAGACTTAGGCCAGAGAGGGAAAATCCAGGCAAGGAGACAGATCTGAGCACTTGCCAGCCGCCGCAGCTGTGGTAGCAGTGGCCATAGCCGCCATACTTGCAACACAGAGAGTCCAGGACAAAGGTGTCAGATGCGGCAGGTGAGCGGATTCTACTCAACACCAGCAAGAACCAGCAAGGAGCAGACATCTTCATCCTGCACTTCGCAGACCAGAGATGATCCAGGAACTAAGACTCTGGTGTGAGTAGAAGCCTGACATCCTCACTCCATCTCAGGGAGCAGAGGAGGGAAGGCCACCCCTCCTCCCCCAATAAAACATAGTTGTTTGATGTTGAATAGATATATCTATTGAACTAGATTGTATCTGCAGACTTTTGACTGTGCAACTACAGACTTTGGTTGATGCTTGCCTTAAAATAGTGTGCTAACACAAAACTGGTGTTACTTTCATCCCAAATGGACAGAGGAATCCGGAAAAACACAAGAAAAATGGCAAGTCTGTGTATCTCAACTCCCACTCATAATCAGGGGACAGAACAGATAATGAATAATCCAGAGGAGAGTTCCCAAAAAGCTCTACAAACACTACTGGTAAACATGGTAAATGAAAAGATTGAAAACCTGCAAAGGACTCTGTATGAGCATGATAGGGAGAGAGAGGAGGAAAAACAAACTTTAAATGCAGGAATATCATAAGCATGAGGAAGCTACTCAGAGATTGATACAGGAATTGTGTGAGCAACTTGAGAACACTCAAAAAGAAAGTCAGGAATGGCATGAGCAGGTTGAGAACACTCAAAGAGAACTACAGGAAGTGCGTGAATGTGAGGAAGCTAATCAGAGAGTAATACAGGAATTGAGAGAGCAGGATGAGAATACAGAAAGATCACTAAAGGGATTCATGGAATACATAAACACAGAGCTGAAGGAAGTCAGGGAGACCACAAAGGGAATGCTGAATGGAACACAACAGAAGGAATGGGAGTCCAAGGAAACCATAACCAATCAACTAAGTGATTTGAGAATAAACACTGAACACCAAATTAAGGAAGAAAAGAAGTTCATACAAGATCTAAAACAAAGCTCCAACAAAGAATTTGAAGCCATGAAAGCCGACCAAGTAGAAGGAAAAGAAATAAGAAACAAAGTAGAAAGCCTTGATAATAGGTTAGACCATGCAGAAGATCGAATTTCAGGGATTGAAGACAGCCTAGCTATTATAGAGAAAGAACATACAACCATCCAAGCCAAATCCAAGAAATATGATAGATCTATTCAACACTTGGAAGACACAATCAGAAGACTTAATCTGAGGATAATGGTTGTAGAGGAGCACATAGAGACAGAAGTTAATGGTCTGGGAAATTTGTTTAACAGGATCCTAGCAGAGAACTTCCCAAACATGCAAAAAGAAAGGCCTATTCAGATACAAGAAGCTTTTAGAACTCCAAATAGACCAGACCAGAATAGGACATACCACTGCCCCATTATAATCCACACAGGATCAATTCAGACCAAAGAAATGATCCTTACAACTGTCAAGAACAAAGTATCAATCACCTATAAAGGGAAACCAATTAGAATCACCTCAGATTTATCAGCAGAGACAATCAAAGCAAGAAGAGCCTGGAATGATGTATGCCATGCCCTAAAGACAAACAACTATCAACCCAGAATTCTGTATCCAGCTAAACTTTCCTTCATAGCCTCAGGTCAAATAAAAACCTTCCATAGCAAAGAAAAACTGAAACAATATATCTCCACCAAACCAGCCCTACAAAAGATTCTTAAAGATGTCCTGCACATAGAAAACCAATAAGACCACAATAAAGGCCAAGAAACCTCACCCAAACTGAGAATCCAAGAAACATAGGAATAACCCAGTTGCCGCAACCCCCAAGAAGGTGGATAAAATGGCAGGAACTCCCAAATACCTCTCAGTCCTATCTCTCAACATTAAAGGACTTAAGTCTCCAATTAAGCGACATAGAATGTCTAGTTGGATTAAAAAGCAAGATCCTTCTATCTGCTGCCTTCAGGAGTCACAACTTGCCAAAAAAAACAAACACATTTTCAATATGAAAGGCTGGAACAAAATCTACCAAGCAAATGGCCCCCATAAACAGGTGGGTGTTGCAATCCTAATATCAGATAAAATAGACTGCAAATTAAAACTAGTGAGAAGAGATAAAGAAGGTCGCTACATACTAATTAAGGGATCTCTCCTTCAGAAGCATATTACAATCCTACATATCTATTCGCCAAAAAAACAGAGCACCCAAATTTAACCAAGAAACACTACTATAACTCAAATCCCACATAGATCCAAAGACATTAATTGTTGGGGATTTTAACACACCACTTTTGCCACTAGATAGATCAACTCTGCAAAAACTCAACAGAGAAATCACAGACCTAAACAACTGCATAGATCAATTAGACTTAACAGACATCTACTGAATATTTCACCCAGCAGCATCAGAATACACGTTTTTCTCAGAAGCACATGGAACATTTTCCAAAATAGACAACATTTTAGGCCACAAAGCAAACTTGTCCAAATTCAGAAACATTGAAGTTATACCTTGAATTCTCTCAGACCAAAAGGGAACAAAATTAGAACTCAGCACCAAAAGACACCAAAGAAAATCCTGTAACACATGGAGACTTAAAAACACACTGCTGAATCACGAGTGGGTCATGGAAGAGATTAGAAAGGAGATTCAAATGTTCATGATATTCAAGAAAAATGAACACAAAAATTACCAGCTCCTCTGGGACACAGCAAAGGCAGAACTTAGAGGCAAGTTTATAGCTCTGAGTTCCTACATCAACAAATTGGAGAGATCTGAAACCAACAATTTAATGAGATCAGCATCTGAGCCTCCTTAAAAAGAGAAGCAAGAAAAGACCCAATCCAGTAGATGGAAAGAAATAATTAAAACTAAATCAAAATTAAATGAATTAGAATACAAAAAATCATACAAAGAATCAACAAAACGAAGAGTTGGTTCTTTGAAAGAATTAACAAAATTGACAGACCCTTGGCAAATCTTATCAGAAAAAGAAGAGAACATACCCAAATAAATAAACTCAGAGATGAGAATAAAAACATCACCACAGAAACAACCAAGATTCAGAACATTATACTGGAATACTTCTCAAAACATTATGCTAAGAAGTTTGAGAACTTGGCAGAAATAGACTTTTTCCTAGCAAATATTGACATGTCAAAACTAAACCAAGATGAGTTAAACCATTTAACAGGCCCATATCAAGCATTGAAATAGAAACAGCAATAAGAGACTTCGCATCTAAGAAAATCCCAGGACCAGATGGCTTTACAGTGGAATTCTACAAAGCCTTCAAAGCAGAGCTCACACCAATACTCCTCCAACTCTTCAATGAAACTGAAAGAGAAAGTTCACTACCGAACTCATTCTATGAAGACATCATAACCCTCATCCTAAAACCAGGCAGGGACTCATCAAAGAAAGAGACCTATAGACTCATTTCTTTGATGAACATTGATGCAAAACTTCTCAACAAAATTCTGGCCAATCGACTTCAATAATTCATCCAAAAAATCATACACCACAATCAAACAGGATTCATTTCAGGGATGCAAAGCTGGGTCAATATACACAAATCAATAAATAAATTCATCATATTAACAGGAGCAAGGATAAGAACCACATGGTTATCTCAATAAATGCAGAAAAAGCATTTGACAAGATCCAACACTCCCTTATAATGAAGGTTCTTGAAAAATTAGGAATCCATGGAACATTCCTCAATACAATAAAGGCTGTATATGACAAACCTACAGCCAGCATTATACTTAATGGTGAAAAACTAAAACCATTTCCTCTTAACTCAGGAATGAGACAAGGATGTCCACTCTCTCCACTTCTCTTCAATCTAGTATTAGAATGCCTAGTTACAGCAATAAGACAAGATGCAAATATAAAATGGATCCAAATAGGGAAAGAAGAAGTAAAACTCTCCCTCTTTGAAGATGACATAATCTTGTATTTAAAGAATCCCACAGAATCCACTCCAAAATTACTCGAGCTGATTCAAAATTTTGGTAAAGCAGCAGGTTATAAATTTAACCCTCAAAAATCAATGGCTTTTCTGTATTTCAACAATGAGAAAAGTGTGGCTGAAATTAGGAAAGCAACTCTATTATTAATATTCCCACATAAAATAAAATACCTAGAAATTAACTTAACCAAAGAAGTGAAGGACTTCTATGATGGAAACTTTAAAAACTTGAAAAAGGAAATCAAAACAGAACTTAGAAAGTGGCAAAAAAAAAAAAAAAAAAAAAAAAAAAAAAAAAAAAAAACTCCCATGCTCCTGGATTGGAAAGATCAACATCGTGAAAATGGCAATACTTCCCAAGGCTATCTACAAATTCAAGGCTATACCTATCAATATTCCAACCTCATTCTTCAAGGAAATAGAAGAAGCAATCCAAAAATTCATATGTAACAATAAAAGACCCCGAATAGCAAAAACGATCCTCAACAGAAAGAACAGTGCTGAAGGAATATCAATACCAGATTTCAAACTCTACTATAAAGCCATAGTAATCAAAACAGCTTGGTACTAGCACAAGAACAGACCTCATGACCAATGGAATAGAATTGAAAACCCCGAAATGAACCTACAGACCTATAGCCATCTAATCTTCGATAAGGGAGCAAAAAAAAATAGAATGGAAGAAAGATAGCCTCTTCAGTAAATTGTGCTAGCAAAATTGGTTACCTACTTGTAGAAAACTAAAGCAAGATCCTTATATATCACCCTGCACCAGAATCAACTCCAAATGGATCAAAGACCTCGAAGTCAAAGCAGACACTCTGAAAACATTACAGAATGGAATAGGAGAAACCCTAGGTCTCCTTGGCACAGGCCAAAATTTTCTTAATAGAGACCCAGAAACACAACAAATCAAAGAAAGGTTGGAGACATGGGATTGCATGACACTGCAGAGCTTCTGCATGGCAAAGGACATAGCTAGCAAGATCAATAGAAAGCCCACAGATTGGGAGATCTTCACTAACCATCCAACAAACAAGGGTTTCAGGGTGGGGGGAGGGGGGAGGCTGGGAAGGGAGGTGAAGGGTAAACAAAGGAGGAGGCTGCAATGCTTGGTAAGAAATGTATGCATTATCCTGCCCATGTAATTGTAGCCCCTCTGTACAGTATGTTCTAAAATAAAATAAAATTAAATTAAAAAAAAACAACAACAAACAAGGGTTTCATATCTAAAATATACCTGGAACTCTCAAAAGTGAATCCAACAATAACAAATCTTCAAAGAAACAACTGCCCAGTAAATAAGTGGTCTAAAGACTTAAAGAGAAACTTCTCTGAAGAGGAAAGAAGGATGGCCAATAGACACATGAAGAAATGCTCAATCTCCCTAGCTATAAAAGAAATGCAAATCAAAACAACATTGAAATACCACCTCATCCCAGTTAGAATGGCTATAATCAAGAACTCTAATAACAACAGATGCTGGAGGAGATGGGGACAGAAGGGAACTCTACTGCATTGTTGGTGGTCGTGCAAAGTTGTTCAACCACTTTGGAAAGTAGTATGGAGGTTCCTCAAAAGACTCCACATAGAGCTCCCCTATGATCCAGCAATCTCACTTTTTGACATTTACCCAAATGTTCACAAACAAGACCACACTAAAGCTACCAGCACGACTATGTTTATTGAAGCCTTATTTACCATAGCTAAGATATGGAACCAACCCAGATGCCCCTCAGTAGATGAATGGATCAAGAAAATGTGGTATATATACACAATGGAATTCTGTTCCTCCATCAGAAAGAATGAGATTGCCCCATTTGTTAGGAAATGGAAAGACTTGGGGAAAAAATTATATTAAGTGAAATAAGCCAGTCCCAAAGAAACATAGGTCCCATGGTTTCCCTTATTTGCAATAGCTAGTATATGTCTGAGTCAAGCAGAAAAGATCAGATTAGTTGGTGTTAAGGAAATGAAGCCTAAGATATGTATTTAAAATTTTTTTTTTCATACGATTGTTTCTAACACATTTATAAGATGATTTCTATGTTGCCTTGTACGTTCCTCCCCCACGGTATAACCCCTGCCTTCACTGTATTTGATGTTGTCATAATTTGTGAAGGGGAAGGGAAAAAACAAATTGTTTAACCAGGGAATCAGGTGGACGCATTGCAGCCATGAGATATACAAGTCGTTATGTCGAAAACGAACTTTACAAGTTTGGTGGGGTCAGAGGAGGATTGGGGGGAGGGCCGGCGGGAGAATGGGAAGTGATGGGAAGGGGAAACAAAGGAAGAAGCTACAATGCTTGATAAGGAATGTACTCATTATCTTGCCTAGGTAATTGTAACCCCTCTGTACAGTATTTTCAAACACACACACACACACAAAGAAAACAAATTAGAACAATCTTGAATCAGTACTAATGTTGCAACACTAGGTCCTTGAAAAACAGGAGCAGGCCTAACCAAAACCCAGTAGACAGAAATAATACAAATTCGATTAAAGATGTAAATAAATTAGAGTGTCAAAAAAAAGATACAAGAAATCATAATTGACTTTTATATACTAGTAGTTCACAAATTCACTCAATGAATATCAATGTAGATATTTTTAGAAATAGACTCAAGCAGCCCAAACCAGTGAACAAAAAAAAAATCTAGAATTAGCCGGGCGCTGGTGGCTCACGCCTGTAATCCTAGCTACTCAGGAGGCTGAGATCTGAGGATCACGGTTCAAAGCCAGCCCGGGCAGTAAAGACTGTGAGACTCCTATCTCCAATAAACCACCAGAAAACCGGAAGTGGTGCTGTAGCTCAAGTGGCAGAGCGCTAGCCTTGAGCTGAAGAGCTGAAGGACAGTGCCCAAGCCCAGAGTTCAAGCCCCACGACTGACCAAAAAAAAAAAAAAAAAAATCTAGAATTCTAAGAAACAACATTCTGTTTGAGTTTTAAAAATTTTCTCTGTTGTTATTATTAAGGTGATTTATAGAGGGATTACAATTACATAAGTCATGTAATGAGTACATTTCCTTTTATAGAATATCTTCAGTTCCCTCACTTGTTCCTCATCCCTCCCTCCTGTCCCCATCCATGTGTTAAATCATCAATGTTCAATGAACTCCACTACTGCAATTTTCACCCTTTTCCCTAAAGCTCTGTGCCCACCTCCCACCTTCCTGAAGACGTACAATGAATATACCATGCATATGGTAAAGAAGACAGAATCATCACATTCTATAACGAACAACAAACACAAAAACAAAAAAGGAGTCTTTTGTTTCCATATCTCATACTTTGAGTACATATATCATGTTATATAAATATAATTGTTTTTATCATAAAATCAATTCAGGAATTAAGGTGTGATAACTTACAATGTTGCTTTCTATTTAATAATTCTTTTTGTTTTAACATTAAATTTGTCGTGAAGTTGAAGTAATAATGAAATTTGAATGTTCAGATTTAAAGTTAAAATTTCAAAATGTCTAACAGTTCCATTTTGGCAACCAAAATGAAAAACAGTGATGTTTTATCCTCATGAATGTCATTATTTCATGGGCCAAAAAGGAAAATAAATGCAATATTAATTCAGTGGAAATAAGAAATCAAATACTTATGCAATGCCTCAATTCCACAGATTATGAGATCTATTGATAAAAGTAATAAAACTTGTAAAGTTGGTTTTTGGACATAACATCTTGTACATCTCATTGTTGCAATGGGTCCACCTATATGCTATTAAAACAATGTGTTTTTTTCCCCTTCCCCTCCAGAACTTATACCAATGGGGAGATGGAACGGGATGTAATTGTAACCCCTCTGTACGGTATTTTCACAATTAAAAAATAAATAATTTTAGAAACCCAGGACTGGCAAAAAAAATTTATTTTAAGAGAAAAAGACTAATAAAACTTGTTTTAAGTAGATTACTTAAGACATGAAGCAAGTGATAATTTTCTTTTCTAGGTGAAGTTGATATAGAAATCAAAGCGCAAAGATTCCAGAGTTCTGTGTGCTTGATATATGTCGATTTACACATATGCTTGACTCATCTCAACGTTATTTGAAGATAACTGAGAACAGGACTAGAATTTAAAAAGTCACTCCAATGTTTAGCTTTATTTTGTGACTAAATATGTCTTTTTATATCTATTTATTTTATTTGAATAATGTGGTAAATTTATTTAGGTCACATCAACAATAATGAGAAATAAACAACCCCTAGCTCCTTAAAAGACAATAAGACAAAAAGGAAACAACAAAGAAAAAAATTGAACCTCATTTTGCACCTGGTCTTTGTATACTGTGGTGCTTTGTAATTGTGGATTATGTGCTATCACATGAATCTGGGCTCAAATTACAAGGACTACTGGAAGAAATTTTCAAAATCTAGAGCAGCTAACACAGCTGTGCAGTTGTTTGTGGGTTTCACTACAGTAGCAGCTGGGCATAAACTGTACAAAGGAAATAATTCTACTGCTTTGCAGGCAAGAATGTGATGAAAAGCATACTTTTATCTTGTTAGATGAAATAAGAAAACCACACTTTAAAAGCTTACTAAACGATCATCCCTTTAAAGAACAGTACCATTTTTAAGGCACTCTAGATAATTCAAGTCCTTCATCCCCCCACAACCATTACTGCCAGTCACAAATCATTGCCAAGTGAATTTCCAGTTCTTTTTGATGTTTCAAATGGCTTAGGAGTAACACCAACAATAATTCAAGTTGTTGAGAATATTTAATTTAGAATACGCAAACAAATCAGATTCAACTCCATAGCGTAACCTTTAGGAAAAATGAATTAAGGAATATGGCATGTCCTTTGTAATTTAATATTAGACATGATGGCAAAATGCCGGAAACAGACTCTGCAAGAAGGAAACAGAAGTCTTTGATAAGATATATTAAAGATTACCTAGGGACAAGTAATTTTACCTACATTTTCTATTATATAATCACATATTTTTGTCTGCTAATCAGAGACTCAGAAAGATTTTTAATTATTATATGAAAAATGAATCATCATGAATGAATGAAATCAGGGAGTAAATGGCTCAGGAGCTGGATGGTTCTTTTAAATATTCTCATTATTTTGAATGATCTGGTATTTTTGTATGTGTGGAATTATGAATGTATTTTATATCTGGGCAGGAAAGTTTGATTATTAGATCATTGTCTGATACTCAATGTCAGGAACCGAACCTGAGTCAGAATGGTAAATATGTGTGTGTGTGTGTGTGTGTGTGTGTGTGTGTGTGTGTGTGTGTGTGTGTGTGTGTGTGTGTGTGCACGAGTGTGTGTGTGTGTGTGTGTGTGTGTGCGCGTGCGCACGTGTATGCCTGCAAATCTGTATTTAGAAGGAAGAATCTTATTTCTCTCAAGGTATATACTTAATTGTATTAGTTATACTACATTAATGACAGCAGATAAAGGTAATTAACATTTTGGGCCATATGTTTATGTTTCTATGATTGCATGAACAAACTAAAAAGTTATGTTTGGGGTATGATTTTTGTGGAAGGTCAGTAGAAAATATAAACATTTGGAATCTTGAGAAAGGTACAATGGCAATTATTTCAGTGTAGATCAGTTTTAGACAACACTTGAAAGGATATGTAATCCTATATGAAAATGCAACATTTATTGATTTTCCTAAGCTACACTATTCTATAAATTTGTAGGAAATTTAAATTATGGAAACATAAAAGTAATGTGATTGTTTATTGCATACAGTTTTACACTTTAGTTTTGTCAAATCAAACTACCATTTATTTCTACTGTATAGGAAGGAAAACCCTAAATATTAGAGTTTGTGCCATATTTGACATTGGGAAGGTCTGTCTGTATCAATGTTTATTTCTTTTGTTTCTGCTTTCCTATTCATAGCTCTGTTTCTCATAGTATTCTAAGGACTTTTTCTTTCTCCCAATTTGGGCTTGAACATACCTCATGTTCTCTGTTTGTTAACAATAATCAGTCTACCATTTGAACCATGTCTCCAGCCCAGAAATTTTTATAGTTAATTGGAGATAGTATTCATGAATTTTCCTACTAGCCTGAAAAGCATTATCCCCCATGTCTCATCCTTCTTAATCACTAGCATTGTAGAGATGAGTCATGGACCCCAAGAGTCAATGACTTTTCATGTCTTATAGATTCCACATTTGTTATTAATTTGTTATTAATTGTAATAACACACTACCACAGATTGGGTAGCATTAACACTGTAAATACATTGCCTCTGAGTTGGTGGAACTAAAACTCCAAGATCAGAGTTGCCTTCTTCATAGTCCTCTTTCCTTGGAATATTCAAGGCCTTCTGCTTTTCTTGGAGGAGACTTCAACTTAAATGCTACCTTTGAGATTCTGTTTCCAAATGCAGTCACTTTCTAAGGCAATGGATTTTTTATCTTTAGTGTGATTTCATTGGGACAGTATCCAACACATAACATATTCGTTAACGGATAGGAGAAAAGCTCTGATAGGAAATTATTTGGTTTGGGCATGGAAGTTATGGTATATTTTTTTAAAAATACCAAAAGAGGTAAAGGTTTTATTAGAGCTTGTAAAAAGAGTGTGAAATCTTGACCTTAGACATGCCAAATTCTTGCCCGATCACACACTTAAATGCCTAGCAGTGCTGGAAGATTGAACCCAAAACTCTATACTTGTGAAACAGCATCTCTACTACTGCCATAACTGCAGAATGTAATTTGATTGCTTATTTTGAGGTAGTATCACTATGCCTGGGCCTGCTTGAACAAGCAAAACACGTTGCACCCAGCAAATGGTTAGAGTTTCTGAAACATTTTTGTCTGTGCTTGCCTGGAACTGGAATTCTCTAATCTATGTTTTCCAGGCAGATAATATTACAGGTTTGAGCCACTTTATCCAGTAAAAATATACAATTTCAAAATATCTTCATATTGCCTATATTTGTGCTTAACATATATAGCTAACCTTCATTTTCTCCCTCTTTTGTTTAGTACTCTGAGTTGAAAACATTGGCTTTCTTGATATACTTGGCTTCGTTTTCAATGGAATCGTATCAGAATCAAAAAAAGTCCTAAAAGTTTATGTTAAAAATCATGGAAAAGAAGGTTTCGGGTTGGAAAAAAAAACACTGATCCTTAAGTTATAAATGCAGTATATTTACAGGGTTAGTCAATGCTTTCTGAAGTATGAGAAGAGAAGGAAGGCAGAAATGTGAACGATGTCAGGTCTCTGTAGAAATTCTGTAGTTGTCACTTCATGTTATCTTCCTTCCTTAAAGCTTGCTTTATTAAAAGCCTCTGGGTGTATATTGGTTGGACTGATTGGTAACCTTACCTAGGAAATGAAGCTGGTTTTAGAAGGCAGATTGTGTGGTAAATAAAGGAATGATGAGAATGAGCACAGATATTGTCACAGAATGAGCTGACCAGTTTCAGCTTCCGAACAGAATAACAAAGCAAAGTTTCAAGTCTATTTATCCACATTGGAATATATATATAAAGAGAAAGAATACAGAATATATAGATATAGATAGATAGATATGTAGATAGATAGATAGATAGATAGATAGATAGATAGATAGATAGATAGATAGATAGATAGATAGATAGGTAGGTAGATACATGTACATATACATATATATACATACATGAAAAAGTAAATCTCCAGTAGAATATAGAAAAACTTGGCATGACAAATATTAAACTATATCAAACTGATTGCAGGAAAGGTACAGTAAATATCAATAGTTTAGCATAGATTTTGCATACATTTTGTAAAGGCTGAACATTCTTTATTATACACTTTACAAATATCCATGTTTTAAGGTTTTTTTTACTGTGAAAATACCATTAAGAGGGGTTACAATTACATGGGCAAGGTAATGAGTATATTTCTTATCAAGCATTGTTGCCTCCTCCTTTGTTTCCCCTTACCATCCCTACCTATCTCCCCTACCCCGCTCCCCACTCCTGTGCCAAAGTTGTAAAGTTCATTTTTCTACATAACGTCTTGTACATCTCACTGTTGCAATAGGTCCATCTGTATCCCTATTTAAACAATTTGTTTGTTCCCTTCCCCCCCCCCCACACACAAATTATACCATCATCAAATACAATGGAAACAGGGTTACTTTTTTAAATATATTGTAGTAAGAGCATCTACACAATGCTGGAAATTGGAATTACACAAAATATGCAACTTGGTTAGGCACTGGTAGTTCAAGGATGTAATCTTAGCTAGTTAAGAGATTGAGATCCGAAGATCACAGTTCAAAGCCAGCCTAAGTAGGAAACTTCATTAGAATCTCATCTCCAATTAACCACCAGGGGAAATGGAGTTCAGTTCAGATTGTATGTCAAGCTCTGGCCTAGAACACAAAAGCACCATCCAGGTCCTGAGTTTAAGCCCTAGGACTAACAGAAACAAAAACACAAAATACAATATGGAGTTAGATATTTTATAATGAAGCACATTTTAATATATTCTACATTGTTAGAAAGACTAGACTTCTGTGTTAGCTTAATAACCTACCATAATAATAATATTGTCCATTTATTAAGCAGCTTACTCAGATTTACAAGTTCGAAGATTTCAGGGTATGTTCAGTTGGTTTTATTGCTTTGGTGGCCTTTGACAAGACAATGTGAAAGTGGAGAGTATGTCAAAGAGAAAAGTTTTTGACTTAGAATGATTAAAGATAAAAGAAGAAAGAAGATGAGAGTCTATGTTCTCATGGGTTTCACTCTGAAGAACATAATCTCCAGAGGAAATATTCAGGTATTCTCAGGAAATGGTAAATCATTTTTCTTTAACACAGGTCTTTCTGGGGCATTCTAAATTCAAATGGCAACATCTTCACCAATGATGATGACTTGTCCAGGGGTGGAAGCAGCTAGATATTACTATAAATTCAAGTCAGATCTCAGCAGACAATATTTTATGGAATTCCTATAAAAATATTTCCTTGCAGACTGCCTGGGTCTTTATACTACACGTGTTTGTATGTGTGTATGTGTGTATTTGAATAAATATATAGCAACTGTTGGCAATGAAGATGGATATGTGTTTCTTTTATCAAAGAAACAAACATATGAAATGGTAGCCTTTATATATAAAACCTTAATAGTAACAATAAAATTAATATTATTACTATTATTATTTTTTGATGGCTGTAGGGCTTGAACTCTGGGTCTCGGCATTGTCCCTCAGCTCTGCAGCTCAAGGCTAGCACTCTACTACTTGAGCAACAGTGCCACTTCACATTTTCTGAACCTTTAGTTGGAGATAAGGGTCTCACAGACTTTCCTGCCTGGACTGTCTTTGAACAGAGAACCTCAATTCTCAGCCTCTTTAGTAGATAGGATTACAGGTGTGAGCCACTGGCACCCGGCAGTAAAGTTATTTTGAAAAAGAAAAAAAATCCCACAATTGTATACTGAAAAAAAATCACAATCTGGCAAGTGTATCTCTAATGTTGTTATGTCAAGTAACCATAGGCAGCAATCATTTTTAGATCTCACTATGCCCTGTCCAATGCCAGATAATATTTCATTAATTTACTTTAATTTTCATAACAAAGTTCATTATGAATGCCCAACAGCACAATTTTCTAGTGAACATAAAGAATTCTTCAACATATTTATTTCAACAAACAGCATTTTGTGCTTGGTTTGTTTGTTTTTGTTTTTGTTTTTGTTTTTAATTTTGCCAGCACTGGGGGCTTGAAATCAGGGCCTGGGCACTCTCCCTAAACTTCTCTTGCTCTAGGCTAGCACACTACCAATTGAGCCACAGCACCACTTCCAGTTTTTCTGCTTACATCATACTGAGGAATCAAATCAAGTGTATCATGCATGCTAGGCCAGCATTCTACCACTCACCACATACCCAGTCATTGGGTCCTGGTATATTTCCCCTTCTAGATCAATAGAAACATTCCAGGTTCCGAACTTGAAGCTGATCCTTGCCATCCAACAACATCACATTCTTGTGAATAGCACTACCTGGCCTCATGAGCATAGCAGCCAGCTGGAGCTCAGCTATCTGATGGCCTTGGCCTCCAACAATGCAATCATTTCTGTGCACAGACTGAAAACTGTTATAGGAAATTTTGATTTATTCCATCCTATTCTCAGCTAGTTGCCATTCTCAGCTTTGTATGTTTTAAATTCTGTTAGACATTTATTACTCTTCCCTGCCATTCTCAAAAGTAACATATATGTTTTACTTTAAAGTTCATCAAACATGCAAAAATGTTAATGTAGTTGCTATCCACCAGTGGCTCATGTTTTAAAAACCAAGCTACTTTAGAGGTCAAAAAGTGAGGATTCAGGTTTAAATCATCCCATGCAGAAAAATCTGAGCTATTTCTCCAATTAAGAAACCAAAATCGAGAAGTGGAGATGTGGCTCAAGTGGTAGTGTCAGCTTTGAGCAAAAAGACTAAGCAAGAATAATAGGTCGACTTCTAACTCCATTATTTACTCATGGAACACACACACACACACACACACACACACACACACACACACACACACAGAGTCAACATTCTCCTAGACTCCCCTTCTTGAACAATATTCAATGCCATTAACTGAATGCAAGTTTTCTCCAAATTCTTATAGTAGGGATTAAACTACATTTGTATTTATGATAATGTATTTTTTGTATTTTTTGTTTTGCAATTTTTTTTTTGCCAGTCATGGTGCCTGAACCCTGGGCCTGAGCACTGTCCCTTAGCTCTTCAGCTCAAGGCTAGTGCTCTACCACTTGAGCCACAGCACCACTTCCAGCTTTTTCTGCTTATGTGGTGCTGAGGAATCGAACCCAGGGCCTCATGCATGCAAGGCAAGAACTCTACCACTGAGCCACCTTCCCAGGCCCTGTTTTGCAATTTTTTGTACTAATGTGAGAGAACAGTGTTTTGTGAAGACTAAACAGAAATCAATGTGTTGGTAAATAGGTAGGTGACAAGTAGACTGAAAGATTCAGATAATACCACTTGAAATTTTATTTCTCCAAATTTAAATATATATACATATGTGTGTATTTATAATTTCTGCCAAGATTTTATTTCCATTAACAATGATCTATTTGTTCCATTACATAAATTTAACATATTGTGTGCTTCATAGTAGATTAATATTTTTAGAATTTCTTTCACTTGGAGACCAGGTTCTGCAGTGTAGACCAAGCTTTCCTCAACTCCTTATTCTGAGTATTGGCTGGCATTACCATGTGGTTGCATATTACCATGTCCAGCTATATTGTTTACATTTTGTCCAGTAGAATATTACTGTGAACAGCTTTAAGCCATATATCTTCATAAGTATGAATGGATTTCTTGCAGAAAATGTAATAAATAAAGTTACTGAGTGAAGCCAATTATGGTAGGCATGCCTGTAATCCCAGCACCCAGGAGGATTGTAAGTTTAAGAGCAGCCTGAGCTACACAGCAAGTCCCTTTTAAAACAAAAAAAAAACAACAACTGGTGAAATTGGAAGAGGGAAAGTATTATTAAGTGGGATGATAGGAACATACAAAATTTAGTGTGTGTGTGTGTGTGTGTGTGTGTGTGTGTGTGTGTGTGTGTGTGTGTGTGTGTGTATGTGTGCTTGTGTTGGTCCTAGGGCTTGAACTAAGGGTCTGGGCACTGTTCCTGAGGTTTATGCTAAGTCTAGCACTCTACCACTTGAACCAAACTCCACCTCAAGCTTTTTTAGAGCTCATTGGAGATGAGTCTGCTCCAGTTTCCTGTCCAGGCTTAGAACCTTTTGTAAGTAAGATTACAGGAGTGAGTCTGTAGTAGTTGTTGTATTACTGTTAAGTAATATAGTAAACATCATGCCAGTTTATACTCCTTCCAGCAGTGTTTGAGTGTTGAACACACACCTAAAATAAAACCCGCTCCATGTTTGATGACATCCAGATCTCATAATCAAGTGATATAAGTATTGTTATGCTCACTTTACCTGTGAAGAATTTGAGATCCAGAGAGTTTAGTTAATTTTGAGTCCCCAACTAGTATACAGTGGAGCCTGTATTCAAGCCCAACTAGGTCTGTTTATTTCAGAAAACATAGAGTCATCATGTGTTCTAGTCAACATGTGTTCTAGCAAGTACTGCTCATTGCAAGTACAGTTCTGTTCCTGACAGATTACCTTTCTCTCTCTTTAACTGTTTGCACCCCCTTTCATAAGCTAGGGAAAGCACAAGTGATGAGAAGAGCCATTTTTTGAAGGGGAAATTGATGATGGGGTTTGAACTTGGTATCACATACATATTAGTCTGATCTTCCATTTGGGTTATGCCTCCAGCACTATATTTCTGTTTTTTCTTTTGTATTATTATTATCAAGGTGAGTTACACAGAGGTTACAGTCATATAAGTCAGGTCAGGATACATTTCTTTTTTGAAATGTCACTCCTTCCCTTACTCTCTCAATTTTTCTCTCTCACTGGTTTGGTTTTATTAACTTCCTCCTCCTCCTCCTCCTCCTCCTCCTCCTCCTCCTCCTCCTCCTCCTCCTCCTCCTCCTCCTCCTCCTCCTCCTCCTCCAGCCCAGGGAGGAAGGCTTTTATGCTAGACCTCCAAGTTGAACAAAGAATAATTCTTCTACCTCAGACTACATGTCCAGGGTATACATACCAAAGAAAGCTAAGGAAAAGAGATTAGTCTGACTTGGGAACAATGCAGATCACAAACATGAATTCCACGTAAACAGAAATGAAAAATTTTTTTCTTTATTTATATAATACAATAAAAAGCACTACTTTTCTCATTATCACTTAATTGTGGTTATATGTACTTAGTACTAGCTTCTTGAAAGTCCTAAAAAAACACTTTGACATGAACTCAGAAGTTCTGTTAGTATCAGCTTGAGATTTTTATGAAAAAACCTTTTTTAATTTTTATATTTCTTTTTTTTTTAATTTTTTTTATTGTAGAGATACTATACAGAGGGTTACAGTTACATGAGTGAGGTAATGAGTACACTTCCACTTCCTCTTGAACATTGTTACCCCCTCCATTGTTTTCCCCCTACCATCCCCTCCCTCCCTCCCTTCCCCAAGGTTCTTTTTTTTTTTTTTTTTGATCGTGATTAAGTGATTACTTAGTTTCCGGAAATTCACAGTATTGTGGAATAATGATGCTCATTTAAAGTCACAAGTTCATTCTAACTTTCCTGGAGCAAATTGTCTATCACAGTCTGTAATATATAACGGTGCTCATATGTTATTTACCATATATGTGATCAGCAGCATGGGGATATTTAGTAGTGGTTCAACCAGATGAGTGGGAGTTCTTTGTTTCTTAAGTCCTGTTAGTTTTGTCATATCACCTAACATTTTGGATTCATCATCCACTTATCAGGGAGACCATGTACTGTTTGTCTCTTCGTTCTTGGCTTACCTCGCTCAACATGATTCCTTCTAGCTCCATCCATTTCCCTGCAAATGCCATTATTTTGTCATTTCTAATGGCTGCATAATATTCCATTGTGTATAGATACCACAATTTTTGGATCCATTCATCTGTGGTGGGGCATCTAGGTTGTTTCCATATCCTAGCTATTGCGAACAGTGCTGCAATAAACATGGAGGTGCATGTGTCTTTGTATATTGGTTCCTGTTGTTCAGGGTAGATGCCTAGAAGTGGTATGACTGGGTCATAAGGGAGGTCAATCTTTAGCTTTCTAAGGACCCTCCAGACTGCTTTCCAAAGTGGTTGTATGAGTGTACATTCCCACCAGCAGTGTAATAGCGTTCCTCGTTCTCCACATCCCCTCCAGCATTTGTCGTTGGCTGATTTGTGGATGTGGGACATTCTGACTGGGGTAAGGTGGTATCTCAGGGTTGTCTTTATTTGCATTTCCTTCACCACCAGGGATGAAGAACATTTCCTCATGTGTTTCTTTGCCATTTTTATTTCTTCATTTGAGAAGTCCCTCTTTAGTTCCCTTGCCCATTTAGTAATTGGTTTGTTGGGTTTGGGAGGGATTAGTTTCTTGAGTTCCCTGTATATACAGGATGTTAACCCCTTGTCTGATATATTGCTGGTAAATATTTTTTCCCAATTAGTTGGTTGTCTTTCTAGCTTGGTTGCGATAGCTTTATCTGTGCAGAAGCTTTTTATTTTAAGGTAGTCCCATTTGTCGAGTCTCTCTCCAATTTGTTGTGACCCTGGGACTCTGTTCAGGAAGTTCCTTCCTGTGCCTATTAGTTCAAGTGTCTCTCCTACTCTGTCCTGCAGTAGTTTCAGAGATTCAGGTTTAATGTTAAGGTCTTTAATCCATTTTGAGTTGATGTTGGTGCATGGTGATAGGCTGGGGTCCACTTTTAGTTTTCTGCATGTGGCTGCCCAGTTTTCCCAGCACCAGCGGTTGAAGAGGCTGTGTTTCTTCCATTGTATGTCTTTGGCTCCTTTGTCGAATATCAGCTGGCTGTAGGCCTGTGGATTTATTTCTGGATCTTCTATTCTGTTCCATTGGTCTTCGGGTCTGTTTTTGTGCCAGTACCATGCTGTCTTTGTTATTATAGCTCTGTAGTAGAGTTTGAAGTTCGGCATGGATAGCCCTCCCATATTGTCTTTATCCCCTAGAATTGTTTTGGCTATTCTAGATCTTTTGTTGTTCCATATGAATTTTTGGACTGTTTTCTGTATTTCAGAGATGTACGTCATTGGGATTTTAATAGGAATTGCGTTGAATTTGTATATTAGTTTTGGAAGTATTACCATCTTTACTATATTAAGTCGGCCTATCCAGGAGCATGGGAGGTCTTTCCATTTCCTAGTGTCTTCTGCAATTTCTTTCTTTAACTTTTTATAGTTCTCATTAAATAGTTCTTTTACATCTTTGGTTAGGTTAATTCCTAAATATTTTATTTTTCGGGAGGTTATTGTGAATGGGGTTGCTCCCTTTATTTCCCTCTCTTCCTGTACATTATCAGTGTATAGGAAGGCGACTGATTTTTTTGGGTTTATTTTGTATCCTGCTATTTTGCCAAAGTGATTTATGATTTCTAAGAGTTTGGCGATGGAGTTTTTGGGATCTTGGAGGTATAGTATCATGTCGTCTGCAAAAAGGGATAGTTTAACTTCTTCTTTTCCTATGCGGATCCCTTTAATGTCTTTTTCTTGCCTTATTGCCCTGGCTAAGGGTTCTAGGACTATATTGAAGAGGAGTGGAGACAGTGGGCATCCTTGCCTTGTTCCTGATTTTAGGAGAATTGGTTGTACCTTTTCCCCATTAAGTATAATATTGGCTATTGGTCTGTCATAAATGGCTTTTATTGTTTTTAGAAATGTTCCTTCTATTCCTATTTTCTCCAGAGCTTTTAGCATGAATGAATGTTGAATTTTGTCAAAGGCCTTTTCTGCATCTGTAGCTATAATCATGTGATTCTTGCCCTTGGCTCTGTTGATATGTTGGATTACATTTATTGACTTACGTATGTTAAACCATCCCTGTGTCTCTGGGATGAAGCCTACCTGGTCATAGTGAATTATTTTTTTTATGTGTTTCTGGATTCTGTTAGCTAGAATCTTGTTAAGGATCTTTGCATCTGTGTTCATCAAGGAGATTGGCCTGTAATTCTCCTTTTTGGTTGGGTCTTTGCCTGGTTTGGGGATGAGTGTGATATTGGCTTCGTAGAATGAGTTTGGGATAGCTCCTTCCTTCTCTGTTTCTCTGAAGAGCTTGAGGAGTATGGGTATTAGTTCTTGTTTGAAGGTCTTATAGAATTCTGCTGTGAATCCATCTGGTCCTGGGCTTTTTTTTGTTGGAAGACTTTTGATAGCTTCCTGTATCTCATTATAGGATATTGGCTTATTTAATTGGTTAACTTCTTCTTTGCTCAGTTTGGGCAACTTGTATTTCTCTAAAAATGCATCCATTTCTGCCCAATTTTCTTCCTTTAGAGAGTATAGCTTTTGAAAGTAGTCTGTTAGAATTGTTTGGATATCTTGGGTACGTGTGGTGATGTTTCCCGTGGCATCCCTAATCCTATTAATATGGGTTTCCTCTCTTCTTTTTTTAATTAATCTAGCCAATGGGCCATCAATTTTGTTTATTTTTTCAAAGAACCAGCTTTTTGTTTGGTTTATTTTGGTTATGGTTTTCTGATTTTCTAATTGGTTAATCTCTGCTTTTAATTTGGTTATCTGGCTTCTTCTAGTAGTTTTAGGTCCCATTTTTTCCTGTTTTTCTAGCTGTTTTAATTGCAACATGAGATTATTTACTTTGTCTGTCTCCATTCTCTTGATGTGGGCACTGAGGGCAATAAATTTGCCCCTCAGGACTGCTTTTGCTGTGTCCCACAAGTTTCTTTGTGAGGTGTTTTCATTTTCATTGAGTTGTAGGAAATGCTTTATTTCTTCTCTGATCTCTTCTGTTATCCAGGCATTGTTAAGGAGTGTGCTGTTCAATTTCCATGTATTAGAGAAATTTCTGTGGTATGCTTTGTTATTGAGACCTAGCTTGATTCCATTGTGGTCAGATAGGATACAGGGGATTATGTCGATCCCTTTGTATTTGCTTAAGTTCCTTGCATGAACTATGATATGGTCTATTTTGGAGAAAGTTCTGTGAGCTGCTGAGAAGAATGTGTACTGTGTTGTTTTAGGGTGAAATACTCGGTAGATGTCAGTTAATTCCGCTTGAAATATGGCCTCTCTTAATTCGGTAGCTTCTTTGCCAATTCTCTGGTTGGTAGACCTGTCCTTTGGTGAGAGTGGTGTGTTAAAGTCTCCGAGTATTATTGTATTGGGATCTATTTTATTCTGTAAGTTTGAGAGCATTTGTTTGACATATCTGGGTGTACCAATATTTGGGGCATATAAGTTGATGATGGTTATATCCTCCTCTTGGATTGTTCCCTTTATTAATATGTAGTGTCCGTCCTTGTCTTTCTGTACTGATTTTAATGAAAAGTATATTTTGTCAGATATCAGGACGGCTACACCTGCTTTCTTACTGGGGGCGATTGATTGGTAGATCCTTTTCCACCCCTTCACTCTGAGTTTGTTTGTATGTTTGGCTGAGAGGTGGGTCTCCTGAAGGCAACAGATGGATGGGTCTTGTTTTCTTATCCAGTCCTCAGTTCGTTTTCTTTTAATTGGCGAATTCAGCCCATTTATATTAAGAGAAAGTATAGAGAGATGCATTGTTGTCCCTGCCATTCCGTTTTCCTAAGTTTTTCTTTTTTCCTTTCCTCCTGTGCTTGCTCAGTTAGACTTTGAATAACGCCTGTTTGGGGCAGGCCCCAGTTCCTGGCTGCTTTCTTCAGGTTGTGTCCCCCCTCTTAGAATTCTTTGTAATGCTGGCTTAATGTTTATGTATTCATTTAGTTTTTCTTTGCTATTAAAAGTTTTCAGTTCTCCATCAAATGTGAATGCTAGCTTTGCCGGGTAGATCAGTCTGGGTTGGCAGTTATTGGCTCTCAGGGCTCGTATGGTGCTTTCCCAGGCTTTTCTTGCATTCATTGTTTTTGTGGAGAGATCTGCAGTAATTCTTATTTTTTTCCCATTGTAGTATAGCTCCTTCTTCATTTTTGCTGCATGCAGGATTGTTTCCTTATTATTCAGATCTATCATTTTTACTATAATGTGTCTAGAAGTGTTTCTCCTGGGGTCTTGCTTGTTGGGTGTTCGATAAGCTTTTGTGATGTAGTTAAGATGGTCGTTTTTGAGGTGGGGAAAATTTTCATTGATTATATTGTTAAATAGTTGTTGCATTCCCTTGCTCTGGAATTCCTCACCTTCGTCCACTCCAATTATGCGAAGGTTAAATTTTTTAGCATTATCTGCTTGCTCTTGAATATCCCTTTGGTTTAATTTGAGTAATTTTTCCATATCTGTCACTTTTTGGTCCAGTTGGTGTATTCTGTCTTCTGTATCTGACACTCGACCTTCCATTTCATTCACTCTGTTGACAGTGGCTTCTATTGTGGTTTGCATGGAGGAAATGGATCCCTTTATGGATTCAATGTTGGTTCTCAGAGTACTGATCTCACCTCTCAATGAGGTATGCATTACCTCTAATTTGGCGTTTATCTCACTTCTTACTGAGGTTTGTGCAGCTTCTATTTTTGCATGCATCTCTTCTTTGATACCCTGTATCTCTTTGGATAGTTCATCCTTGTGCTCTTTCAATTTCTGATCAATTTCTCGCTTTATTTCTTGAGTCATTGCCTCCAGCAACTCTTGGAAGTAGCCTTTGTCTTCCATTCCTGCTTTGCTCCCACTGGGGCTCTCCCCTGTGTGGCTGCTGGCTTTTGAGGTGAGCTTGCTGTCCTGGGTGGTAGTAAACCTTGTGATTTTTCTCTGTGATTTTCGCATGGAGGTTCAGGAGACTGCTCTTCAATTTTGTTTTGGTGTGTCTGTCTTTGCTTGGTTGCTGATTCTGTATTGGTAGAGAGAGTCTGTGCCTGCTCTGGGTTCTGTTGGGAGCCTATTTCCAGCTGCTATTCTGACTTACTTAGGATTCTCAGCTCTCTGCTATAGATTGCTGGCAGTTCCCGCCTTTGGAAGGGTTGAGCAGCCTAGACTGCTTGTGTTTGCTCCTACGGGTGCTCTTGTGAAGAACAGATGCTCTGGATGCACTCTCCCAAATGCTGGAGTCTGCTATGGGCTCCTGATGTGTTTTTGTTTATTTGTTTTGGGCTGGTTGTGGGCTTGAACTCTAGGTTTGGGTGCTGTCCCTCAGCTTTTCAGCTCAAGGCTGGCACCCTACCGTTTGAGCCACAGCACCACTTCTGACCCTTTTTGCTTTTGTGATGCTGAGGAATCAGATGCAGGGCCTCATACATCCAAGACTATCACTCTATTGCTGAGCCGCCTTAACAGTCTGAGCTCCTGCTTACTATCAGGTGCTGGCAGCCTGTGTTGCCCAATTCCCAGTCTAGGGTATATGGGTGGAGTTTTGGTGGGGTTTGGGCTTCTCTTGTCCTGGGCCTCCAGGTCTTTTGTTGTCACAGGCGTGCTTCCCGGGGGAGTGTTGTTTCCTGGTTTTCTCCCCTCTGTTGAGGCGTATGCTCAGCTTTTTACTTCAATTGGGAGGAGTTGGTTGTGTTGTTCAGGCGCCGGATCCCCGGGCCTGGTTCCGGCCCCAGCCTGGAGCGCGCTTGTTAGGCCTGTGCTGATGTGTATACCACCTAGGTTATGCAGCCTGGAGCGCACTCGTTAGGCCTGTGCTGATGTGTATACCACCTAGGTTATACAGTCTGGGGGACACAGTTCAAATTTCTTCTACTGTTGGTAGTCTTGACCCAGGGGCAATGTTCCTGGCTTGGGCATTTAAGCTCCCTTCCAGGGGTGCTCTTGCTCTAGCCTGGCCAGCTGAGTGTGCTCCACGGGCTGGTGGAGCTCTCAAACAGTTCCCAGTTTTAGTGGGTCCTGTGGTCCGGGTGCTGGGGTAGGGAGTCTAGGTCAGGGTCTGGGGATTCCCTCCAGCTCTGGTCTCCCTTGAGGGATACACTTCCCCTGTGGGGTACTCACCCTGGAGCTGGTTGTTTCTGTGTGGTGTAGTTCGTCAGTTGTTGTTGCAATCCGCGCTGGGTTGGGCGGTGGTGGCTCTGTGTGATTCTTTTCTGTCTCTGCCTCTGTCGAAGCTGTTGGGTCAAGAGTGTCCACGCTCAGGCAGCTTCTTCTTGGTACCTCTGGGGCCCAAGTGACCCCGCCGGGTTGTTGCGATCGTGATCGGGTGGGCGGGTGGTCTGCAGACAGGACCCTTTGTGGCGCCGAGCGGCTTTGGCGGGATGGAACCTCTCTGCTGGGGTGGAGAGTGCTGGATCATTGTGATCGCGATCAGGTGGGCCGGGTGGTCTGCCGCAGGTCCTTTTGTCACTCTGCTGATGCCGAGCGGCTTTGGCGGGATGGAGCCTCTCTGCTCGGGTGGAGAGTGAGGGGTGGGGGTGGGATCCTCGTGGAGACTCCCGGCTGGTAGGTTTCTCTGTTCCTGGCGATCTGCTGTTCTGCAAACCAGTACCTGATGTTTTGAAAGTGGCCCCCTGTGTCTCTGCTGTTTCTCTGGGGCTCCCCCAGCCCCTGCCGGGCCGGCTGGCCTGCGGCTTGGCGCATTGCCGCGCGGCCAGTAAAGGTTGGGGGAGGGGTCTTCGCTTTTCTCTGTTTTGAAATTCTTTTCCTCTCTTTCTTTTTTTGTTATTCTCCGCCTCTGGTTTTTCTCTGAGTGTTCGTCTTTTTGTTGTTGTCGGTCTCTTGGGGAGATTAAGCATTGGAACTCGAACTCTCTTTTTGGTTGGAGAGAGCTGTGGCGTTTCCCTACTGCCCCGTCGCCATCTTGGTCCCCCCTCTAATTTTTATATTTCTAAAAATCAATTTTATTATAAAGATGCTGTACAGAGGGGTTACATTTACATGATTAAGTAACACTTCTCATTGAACATTGGTACCTACTCCAGTGTTTTTCACCCTCTGTCCCTTCCCTCCACTCCCCCCTTACATTGTAAAGTTAATTTCTGCCATAGTGTACTGTGAGTCTCATTGTTGCAATGGATCACCTTTTGTACTTCTTTCAGCATTTTGTTATTTCCCTTCCCTTCTCCCAATCAGATAAAGGCATATACAGGACTTTTCACACACTAGGGCTTTTCACACACTGAGCTATGCTACACAGAATGCTTGAGACTAAAGGTGAGGTAAATGATGTCATCATCCCATTCATCTACATCTCTTGCTAACATATGCATATACTGTGGTGTTGATATGCTTATTTTGTGTATGAGAGCTTTGAGTATGGGGCGTGAATTCAGGACCTAAATACTGTCCCTTAGCTTTTGTATGTGATGCTAGCACTCTACCAGTTGAAGCACAGCTCAGCTTTCTTTTAATTTAATCTTACAGGAGGTAAGAGTCTTTTTTGCTCAGTTGTCTTTGAACTGAGTTCCTCATATCTCAGCGTTCTGAGTAGCTAGTTTTACAGGCCTGAGCTTCCAGTGCCTAGCTTTTCATTACTACTTTCACAAGCTACATGCTCACACACATTTCATTCAAAAATCTCAGTTTAACCCCTGCTTTCACTATATTTGATGTCGGTATAATTTGTGGAGGAGATGGGGAAAAACAAGTCGTTTAAGAATACAGGTGGAGCCGGGCGCTGGTGGCTCACGCCTGTAATCCTAGCTACTCAGGAGGCTGAGATCTGAGGATCGCGGTTCAAAGCCAGCCCGGGCAGGAGAGAAGGTGAGACTCCTATCTCCAATAAACCACCAGAAAACCAGAAGTGGCGCTGTAGCTCAAGTGGTAGAGCGCTCGCCTTGAGCTGAAGAGCTGAGGGACAGCGCCCAGGCCCAGAATTCAAGCCCCACGACCGACAAAAAAAAAAAAAAAAAAAAAAAAAGAATACAGGTGGACCTGTTGCTACAATGAGAAGTACAAGTTGTCATGTCGAAAACGAACTTTACAACTTTGGTGCGGGGGGGGGGATTGGGGGAGCAAGGGGAGACTGGGAAGTGATATGAAGGGTAAACAAAGGAGGAGGCTGCAATGCTTGATAAGAAATGTACTCATTATCTTGCCCATGTAATTGTAACCCCCTGTACAATATGTGCACAAAAAATAAAAACAAAAAACCAAAAATCTCACTATTCAGGCTGACTGACAAGTTGTGAGGAAAGATGGTTGAATGAATAAGTTACCAAATAGGCCTCTAGCCCTATTAACATCATTCTAGTCAGTGACTTAGCTTTCAGTGAGTGAGTACATATTTCCACTTTCACTCTTCCTTTTTTAACTGGAACTCAGTGAAATGTTTTTGATGCATCTTTTAAATGTTATCTCCCAAAAAGAAGATACTATTTGAATGTATTTGATAATATTTTAGATGCGGGTGGTCTTGTGTGTCTGGATGTCTGTGGGCCGAGGCCATCCTGCTGGGCTTCAGGCACAGAGCTGATGCTTCCTGTCTGCTGGTTGCAGAGAGGAAGGTTTTCTTCCTGGCCAGTCTTTGAATTGAGATCCTTTCATTTTAGATTTCTAAGTATCTAGGATAAAAAGCATGAACCACCACCAACTGGCTTGTTTTAGAAGCATTAATTGCTTTTCATTCATCCCTTTTTTTCCTTGAAGTTTGATCTAGACAGACTGCTTGTGCCTCATGATAAGGTGATTTGAATAATACCCTTTGCCTCTGGCATTTCTGAAACGAATTTCCTCAGTTCCAGGCTAATGAATTTGTTCTAAAGCCAATAGCATTTTCCTTCTGAGATGTTAGGTAGCTTAATTAAATCTCTTATCCTTTGCTTTGGCAATGCAATCAGGATGTTTCTGTAAAACCCTACTTCTTGAGAGTATTATAGTTAGAAGGTATCATGTGTACACTTTCATATACTCTCTAGTTTTATAAACTTATGTTACCAGATTGGGTGGAAGAATGATGACTGTTGAATTAATTTGATAACCACTCTAGAGTTTTTAAGCCTTAATGGTAATTAACTGAAAGGGGGATTAAAAATATTCAGAGTAGTGGAGTGTGGCTACTATTCATTTCATGTATGTGGATAGATGATAAGAATTCTTTTGATTAATAAAATAAATCTTCAAATTTCTAGTGGTACACTGCTATGTTAACTGGGAGGAGACAGTGGTGATGCCAGGACTTTGAAAACTGGTAATGAAGCAAAATATACGGGAGAGCATTTGCTAAGGATATAATTCCAAGGCTAATACCAAATATATTGAACTAGAATGCTAAATGATGAATGACAGCACCAAAGTTTATTTGTTGGCTTCTTTGTTTTGCGAAGTCCTTGGATTTGGACCTGGGTCCTGAGTGCTGTCCCTTAGTTTTTTCCTCAAGGCTAGTGCTCTACCAGCTGAATCACAGCTTCATGTCCATATTTTTGGTGTTTAATTGGAGATCAGTCTTACCAAATTTCCTTTGGGCTTGCTTCAAACCTGAATCTCAGATATCAGCCTCCTGAGTAACTAGGATTCCAGTTATGAGACACCAGAGCCCCATATGTTTGACTACTTTGGTTCCAGTGGGTCACGTCAGATTTAAACTAAAATCATAACTTTTCTTCTTGTAACCTGCAGCATCCAATAAATATCTAATTTATTTCTATCTTCATTTCTGATTTCTCTTTTCTTCATTGTACCCTTCCATTCTTATTTCACAAGCAAGCATGCCAGTGCTGTTTTCCTTTTCTGAAGCAAGTCATGTCCATTCCCATCAATGGGGGATGTACTTACTGTTCTTACTGCCTGGAAAACCTGCTCCTAGGGCTGGGAAGGTGGCTCAGTGGTAGAGCACTTGCCTTGCATGCATGAGGCCCTGGGTTCAATTCCTCAGCACCACATGAGCAAAAAGAAAAAAGCTGGAAGTGGCGCTGTGGCTCAAGTGGTAGAGCCTTGAGCTGAAGAGCTGAGGGACAGTGCCCAGGCCCAGAGTTCAGGCCCCACGACCGGACCCAAAAAAAGAAATAAAGAAAGAAAACCTGCTCCTAGATAATTGGCTGGATGATGGCTCTCATATCAACTATCTCCTCTTTAGGGATGTCTCTCCCCATCCCCAATGTGAAGTTGTTGCCACAAAACCACCAATTTCATGTCTCTGATTTACAGAAAGTATCATTATGATTTCTGGTTTTCTTTTCAGCATGAAATTGGTGAGGAGAGAGCCACATTCACTTCTGTTTCTCCAATACCTGTAATAGTGCCTAGTCCTTAGTGCTCAGGAGCCTTACATGGAGATTAGCCTTCTCCAGCTCAATTTATCCTAGCTTCTGGTCAGGACAGTTTCTAAAGCTGAAGTCTGGTGGCTAGTAATCATTTCCTCTTATTCTTTGTGCCATTTGGTGGTGGTGAGTCTACTTCAGGGAAAAATCAGTGTTTTACACTTATTTGCTGCTATGGCAAAGGTGACTGTGACATCATAGAAGTTATGGCTATTGTTTTGTAAAGCTGTGTGAGGACACCCAACCCCACACAATTTCCCCAATATATGTGTCTCCTTTGCTCAGGAGTGCATTCAACAATTCAGCAACCAAACTGTCACCCAGTTCCTGTATACACTCAGAGTATGTTTCCATTTCCTTTTAAAAAGAAAAAAGAAAAATTAAAGACATGCCTTTGATGATTTTCATTGAATTACTAAAACAGAGTATATAAATTTATGTATTTGTAAATCTTTGCCCATCTCTCTTGAGCCATTGCTATATTTCTATGTGTTTGCAGCTTGGGAAGGGAAATAAGGTTTAATTCAGTATTGTCATATACTATAGTCCAGAAGGCTCTTTTTAGACCCTTTTGGAGGGAATGCCAACTTTCCATCTTTTCTACAGATGGCCATCTTGGTACAGGAACTGAATAGACTGTCATAACATAAGAGGCTTGTCCTGATTTCTACTGACTTTCCTCTGGGGTCAGGGAGTGTGATCCCACTGCATATGTGTCTCTTTGTTACACTGAAAGGCCCAGGCCTCCTCAGAAAATCTAAGGCCAAGGGGGTAAGAGAGATTAAAACTCAGAACCCAGCTTCCCATATCATTGGGATTACAGGATTGAGTCTCATGGCCTCAACTCATAGCTGCTTTTATATACATACTGTAGTCAGTTTCATTATATTCACTTCCTAGAAAGATATATACAAATATATGTATATAATTATTCATCTATTTTTAATCAGTGTTATATCTAGAAATGCACAAATATATATTCATATAATTATAATCAAATTATATCCCTACTATCCCCAATAATATTTTACATTAATGTTTTGTGAAAAAAATACTAGACTAAAAATTTGAATGCCTTTGTAGTTTGAAAAATCATATTCAATCTTATATATTATATAATATACTATATATAACATATAGAATATAACACATATTAACATATAACTAATTTAATTGTGGTTTCTTTTCTTCCTGATTTTGTGTTTTTTCATCTATGTAAACTTTCTTTCTTCTATTGATGATGGCTTTTACTTTCCAGTATACATATTTTCTATATATTTTGTCAAATATTTTCATTTGTCAAATATTTTATATTACTGGAGTCAAATTTTTCTTCCATATTTACCCAAAGCACAATGAAGATGTATACAGATTTGAACTCACTGTTGGAAGAGCATCCCACATACCACTATAAGTATTGTGGCATTTGTCACAATTGACAGAATAGATTTTTAGGACATCTGATCTGCTATGTCCTAGACCTTTTGTAGCCACCTAATCACCCCATGCAGTCATGACCTGCTTTCTTGCCAGTCCCTGTACATTTAACAGTTTCCATTATATGCAGTAGGCTGTCTTGTACAGCCCCCTGTCACTCTCTGTCCCCCCCACCCCAGAACATGTATGCACGATGTTTCAGATTGTAGGTTTAAAAAGAAACATATTTAGGATTCTTGAATTTTAGAATATATCAAAAACATTGACATTTTAATAAAGTTAGAAAAATAAATAGAATGAACCTTTTACAACGATCAGGACAAAAAGAAAAATAAAGATTTTCCCAGGAAGGGGGAAAGGAATCTCTAAATCTAGATTGGCCTCTAAGTTGCCTTCAGCAGAAATTCTGCCTCGGAGTCCTCAAAGGGATCTACTTCCTCATTAAAGACAGGATTTTCTTCCTGAGTCCCCAGAGGGACAGATTCTAATTTCTCAATTGGAAATTGGATCCCCTGCAGGAGGACAGATTGGTCTGGGTATTCTTTGAGGAAAGATTCCTTTTCCTCAACTGAATCTAGATTTTGGACCTCACTTATTGGTTTCACTGAACATAGACTGTGGTCATTTTCCATTAGCACACATTTACCCTGCACACCAAGAAGTGTTCTTTTTGACTGGTTTGGAGCTGATCTAGCTGGATTGTGAACATCAATGGAAGACATTCTGGATCGTCTTCTTCCTTGGTGGTATGTGCAGGTACACCTGCATCACATGTGGGATGTCCATAGGACTCAAAACCTGCTTGGGCCTTTCTACAAATTAAAAAAAAAACTCTATGTTCACATGCTTTCTGGAGATTAGTGATGGCTTCTGATCTCCATCAGTCCCCATAGACTACATCACTGAAGGTTATTTATCTGTAGTTCTGCAGGAGCTGCTCTACGTTGATGCAAACCTGAGAATGGAAATAGGTACAAGATTCTTAGAGTAGACTCTAGAAGTTAAGGTGTGACTAAACTTCCATGAGGATCTAATGGGGGAAGTTGTAGAACTTGAGTTTGGACTGAACACTGATGGGAAGGGAGGGTATTTCTGAATGTATACTTCCAAGTTCTTTCAAAAAGAGAACATATTACCGTCAAAGAATATCCATAAAAGGACAGTTTGCCAAGCTGGAGAGTACGAAGGGCTGTTGGCCAGTCAGGCTCATCTCTAGAGACCCAGGTTCCATTCTTACAAGCTCTGAGGCATTGAAACAAGGACTTCTTCCTCTTTTTCTTGGTCTCATGGGTCATGTGTTCCTCCAGCTGGTCCAGAAGAATATGTAAGTGGAAGAGCAGGTCTGAAGAGGGCATGTTGAGCTTGACATACTGTGTAAGTTCTTTTAGGGTGCAATGGTTCTTGGGTTCATAGAACTCATCAGGGTAGAAGTCCATCCACATAAGGAGGATGGAATAAACGATGCTGTGGGCAGTTTGGTGACAAGGAAAATGAAATTCCACCCTCCTCATCCTGAGCCTTGTACTAGAGCTTCTTTCTGCAGGACTTGCAGGTTGGGAAGTGGGAAGAGACTTCTGCAAGCAGGATGGTCCTCAAAATATCACTTCTAGAAATTTCTTAAATATAATCCTCTAAAATTCTCCCTGTGATAGGAAGAGAAAGTTGTTTCTCCACTGAATCTGACTTGCTATACACAGCCCTCCCTGTCTTCCATGAGAGTCCCAAACCACAACCACATCCACAACTGTGTAATCTGCTATGCACTGAAGTGCCAAGACTCAACCCCCTGGTGAAAATCACAACTTGTGTGCAAAGAAGAAAGTTGGCTTTGATTCAGAAACCTCAAAGATACCCAGTTTTCAAGGACAGAACTTCTTTTTGTGCCAACATCCACTTACTTCTTCGCTTGTTCATCTTCCAGTTATGGTAGTAGGATCTGTACCAATGGAAGGAGAGAAGGAAGTTAACTCTATGCTTCTCCTTTTCTGAACTAACAGGACACACATGGGACTAGCTAAGACCCACATGGTAATGTAAACATGACAGACAAAAAGTGGAGATATGTTTACACAATTTCATGCAAATTCTGTGATGATGCTTATATGCATCTGTCCAAATAAATGCACAATGACTCATGCCTCTAATTCTACTAATCACAGTTTGAACGCAGTCTAGTTTGTAAAATTCCAAAGACACTAATCTTCAATTAACCAGCCAGAGGCCAGAACTGGACCTGGGGCTCAAATGGTAGAGTGTTACAAATGGGACAGCACTCAAGCCCCCAATTCAAGTTTAAGTTGCATCCTTTCTTCTGTCTATATTCCTTCAAAGGCCTCCAAGATAGTGATTTTCTAGGTGAGGGTGGACGTTGGATGCCACGGGCTCATTCCTTTAATGCTGGTCTCTCAGCAAGCAAATTGCTAAGGCTCCACTAGCTTCTGAGGCAAATGAAATGCTCTGGCAGCCCAGTCCTAAGGAATTAGCCAGAGAGTGTACTTCTTTGTCTCAAGCCAAGCTCCTTGATCAGACTCCAGTGAAACAGTCTCAGAAAGGTGCCAAGTATACCAATACTCTGCCAGGGGGTCTCATCAACCCTGAGTTTGAAAGAGGAACACTCACTTTTTTTTGTTGGTTGTGGGGCTAGAACTCTGGGCTTGGGTGATATCCTTTAGCTCTTCAGTTAAAGGCTATCACTCACCCACTTGAGCCACAGCGCCACTTCCAGTTTTCTAGTGGTTTATTGGATATAAGAGTCTCATGGACTTTCCTGTCAAGGCTAGCTTTGAACTATGATCCTCAGATCTCAGCCTCCTGAGTAGCTAGGATTACAGGCATGATCCACTGGCACCTGGCTTAGGAACATTCACTTTTTAAACAGAATATCCAGCAACTGCTCCATTGTCCCCCACTCTCTATAGTGGTAGAGGAAGTTTCCAACATAGAAGGGATCACCTTTCTGGTAGTCAGGGACCAGGTCCATTACCAGCATTTCCAGCAAGCCTGAGTCCAGGATCCATATGTTATAAGGCACATTCAGGGTTTGGGCTGATTCATTGTCACACTGAGGTGGTAAAAAGAATGGATCTTTGAAACGTGAAAGTGGGAGTACCCTTCAAATTGAGTAATTGTAATAGAGTGGATTGAAAAGTACACAGTAAATATTTTCTCAGTATACACATATAAAAGCACACAAGAAGAAGTTTCTAATGTGGGCTGGATGAGATTAGATAGGTTTCCTGTCATAGTTATACTTGCCTGAGTTGCCTTATGATTCCCTTGGTTTCTTCTTATAAAAAAGGCCTGAGACACTGGATTCGTGATTTGGCACTGATCCAAAGTCTGCAGCATTGAGTGAGGCACTCATACCTCTCATGCCTGAGAGCTGAGTCTCTTGAACTTTGAAAACAACACAAGAACATCTTTCTTGTTCCTGCACCACAGGCCAAGTGAGCTGGCTTGAGCTGAATGTCAGTTACAGTTGCTTGGCTCTCATACTTCTATATTCTATTCCATTGTGAGGTAGGTAGTGTCATTTCTCAGAGCCCAATGATCTAAGCTGTTTGGTCACATAAGACCATCCCAAAGACAAAGTGGAGACTGAAATCTCCCCTCTCACATCACTATATCCACATGTGGACATTGTCAATTCCCAACATCCTCAGCTAAGCCTAGATACAGGCATGGTCTCAGCCTCAAGGAGCCCTTCCTAGGTCAGATCCAAGCCTTATTTGTCACTATTTCTCTCATAATGCACAAATCATTTTGGGTCTCATGGCCCGCTCAGCATGCCATGTGCTTCTTGCATCTATTTTTGACATCTACTTCCTAGGACATTGTAAGGTTTTTGTTTCCTAATCTGTTTGCTCTTGATGCCCCTGTGTGCTGTCATCTGGAAAAAAGGCAAGTACTTAGAGGTGGGAAAATCAAACAAGTATTGAAAAACAAATATTACACATATAGTCAGACATTTTTACAAGTGTTCATTCTTGTAAAATAAAAGACTATTTTTGATAATTTTGTCATATTTTATGACAGAGGGGAAGGGGAGAAGGGAAGAGGTGCTGCATTGTCTTCTCATAATTCAATGATTATTATTTAAAAATACTATAGTTGAAGGAATGTACTATTTAAAGATAAAAGCTGTGCTCCTGTTCTTTTTATAAGCTAGTCATTTATAAAGTATTCCTCACTAAAGTCTTGTCATCTGTGTCCCATGAACTATCCTCCTCCTTCAAAATAATCAAGGAAAACCTTCACAAATAAGTGGACTGTTGTCCAACCCCTGGATAAGAATTTAAGGTACAACATTGCCTGCAATTTTGTTTGTGCACATGTGTGTGAAAGTGTGTGTGTATGTGGGTGAATGTGTGTCTGTGCATATGTGTGTTTTAGGGCTTGTTCTCAGGGGCTATATGACAATCCTGAGTGTTTTTCCCTTGCGTGTAGTGCCCTACCAATTGTGCTACAGTTTCACTGCAAGTTTTCTGTACTGAACTGGAGAGGAGAGACTCATAAAATTCCCTGTTCAGGCTGTCTGAAGTAAATCTCAGGTCTCAACCTCCTGTTAGCTAGAGTGATAATTATGTGCTTCCAGATCCTAGTAAGAAAGCATTGTTATTGGAGGCAGTGGGGTTGCAAGTTTCAGTCCACCTTCACCACACTCTATATTATTAAACAGCAACAATAAAACCCTATATCAAAATACAATAATAAGAGGTAATTAGAATAAAATTTAGTGATATAGTCTGCTGGCATCACTTTCAGGCACCCTTGGTCTTAATGTTTAGCATCACAAAACCAAACAAAATGAGATAATTACAGTAGACTCAACGAATTTTAATTCCATCTTAAAATAATTTCAAAACATTATAAGAAACAAGAAAGCATTCATACTTATAAGGAGAATGTAAAAAAGATAAAAGATGGCAGATTAAGAAATGGAAAATTCTACACTGCAAGAAAATTATTGTCATGGTGAATATATGATGGTATTGTCACAGTGAATATATGATAATGTACTTCAGAGCAGCAATGGATAAATATATATTTACTACACATAGTCTAACTTGTCTCAATCTCTATGAACTTTCAATCTTTTAGTACACATTATCAATGTATTCATGTTTATGGTATATTCTAAAATAACTAGCACAGTCAGGAGGTTACCAAAATACATTAACTTCAATGTTTTAGGAGATTAACCTGCTAATTGTATTGACTTCTATATATTAAACATGTAGTGTGTTATCATTGTACTCTCTAAGTATGTACAAACACTACTTCAAAGTGAAATTGAATACAACAAGGTTTTGAAGGCATATGCCTGTAAAGCTAGCTATTTGGGACATCAGTTCAAGACCAGTGTAGATTTTTCTGCAATGCTCCCCAACCACTGGCTCTGCGTGATGGAATACATCTATCGTCCCAGGTTCATTGGGAGCTGAGAGCTGGAGGATTTCAATTTCATGCCATAGGCAAGAACTTCCACATGGCTCCATCTCAACCAAAGAAGGTTCAACACTAGCTAGTACCTATCACCCCCACCTAGGTGAAAAAAAAATAAGAGCAATGTAGCATAAGAAACAAACAATATCAAAACATGCCAATATAAACCATCATGAACAACACACACCTAGTGTTTGTTTCTCATACCTGTAATCCTAACTATAGCTAGGATTATATATGTGAGCCAGAGGCACCAAGCAGTTCATCATTTTAAAAATGACTATTGAAGCCAGGTGCCAGTGGCTCATTCCTGTAATCCCAGCTACTCAGGATGCTGAGATCTGAGGATCACAGTTCTAACTCAGCTCAGGAAGAAAAAAACCCATAAGACTCTTACCTCCAATTAACAACTCAGAAGTCAGAAGTGTCTCTGTGGCTCAATTGGTAGCGTGCTAACTATGTTGAGCACAGAGTCTCACAGACAGTGCCCAGGCACTGAGTTCAAGCCCCACATCTGACAAAAAATAGATAAATAAACATTTAAATGTCTGATTTTTTTGTGAATTAAAATGATGGCGTTCATACACAATTCTACAGACAACTACATATTTCATTATATTTGTGGTTAGAAAAAGTAGCAGCACTTGAATAATGGATATTTTTTCATAAACTATGGCATACTGATCTCTAATTAGAGGAAATTGCTGGACTCATAGGTAGTATTTTTTTGGTGGTTTTTGTTTTGTTTATAGAACAGGATGAGAAACCTTATTTCTGCCAATCACCATTTGGATATGTATAACATCATCCACAGGCCATGCAGAATTAACAGTAAAGACATGACACAGTCAACTGGCAATAAACTTATTTGTCTTTATGCCATGTTCCCAATGATTTGTTTAGCTTATATGTCCATATGGCCTACAGTTTCCTATTCCTGCCTTCCTCAAAATACAGCATGTTCCACCGATTCAGATTTGAGCCAAGCAATATGTAGTATTAGTGCCAAGAGTTAAGGAAAGTTGTAACACAAACAGGGAAGCATGAAACCAACACTTTAGTAGCTGGACACTGGGGACTCAGGCCTAGAATACTAGCTACTCAGGAGGCTGATGATCTCAGTTCAAAGCCAGATGGAGTGAGAAAATCTCTGAGACTCTTCTCTCCAATTAACAACCAAAAAGCCATAAAAGGAGCTGGGACTCCAGAGGTAAAGTAGCCTTGATTACAAAAAACTCAGGGGCAACACCCAATCCTGAGTTCAAGCTGAAGGTCAGGAACAAAAACAAAAACAATCAACAACAACAACAAAAAAAACCAGAAACTGGGAAAAAGCTCAGGAAAGGATGGCATTGTCTACAAGACAAGTGTACACATTATATGAATTGTGAAATCACTGTACACACCTTAGTAACAATTACATTTTAAAAAGAATATGAGAAATCCCAAAGCCATGGGGCCTTATGATGTGCATCTGCTTTCCAGAATTTCAAAGTCCCATCATCTAAGCTGGTAGCACACAGGTTGTAGCTCAGGGTGATGAGAAAATAAGAAGCCAGAGATCCTTTCAGATTGTCCCACCAATTCTTCTATTACTTTAAGCAAAAAAAAAAAAAAAAAAAAGCAAAGCAAATAAATTAGACTTTAAGGTTAAACTAAGCTGCTATTAAAGATTCCAGACAGAATTATACGGTGCCTGCTTAAAGGCAAGAGTGAGGCCAAGCCCACAGCCTCCAGAGAGGCATGACTACCTCTTGTCCAACACTGCTGTCCTCCCCGCCCCCAGAGTTTACCTACAATCCCAAGTCCCTGCCTTTCTTCTTGTAATTCTTCAGCCACTGGTTGTCTCATTTCTCACTGTCTGTTTAGGTGGGATTTGAGACTCCTTCCTCTCCTCACCCAGCCACCAGACCCCAGGGGCCAAACTCTGCACCTCACAGACACTCCCCAGAACCCAGCTGCCTTTGCAGTTGCTGCTTCCTGAGCCACTGGGCTACTGCCTCCTTCCTCCCTTCACCAGCCTCTGCCAGGGCCTCCCATTCTCTCCCTACCACCATCACCCCCAATCCCAGCTTGGCCTCCCCCGTGGCCACCCCTCCTCTCCACAAATCTCCCAGCCCCAACCCCAGCAGGATCACTGCTCTGGGAATACAACTGTGGGCCAGGCCCAGCAGAATCAAAGGTGCCACAGTGTGCAGCTGGCTGAGAACTGGAGACAGCATAGGTCTCTGATCAGTGTCTTTCACTTCACTTACACAATTATTAATTGTATTGATTTGGTATTTAAGTTTAGATTTCATAACTTCTTATTAAGCCTTTGCAGAAGAGCTGGTAGAAATATAGTCCCCAAATTCGGATTGTCTCTAGTTTAATTCTTTTGAGATTCAGAGATGTTTAAGTAGTTATAACAATCATGAACTCTCATTTTCATAGCAGATGCTATTCAGAAAATAATTGCTTATGCATCTGTTATCAATTATTTACAAGACTTGAAACTTTTAAAGTTTCAAATATAACAGGAAGATCTTTGATTCATGTTGAATGGATGTGAGTAGGTTGAGCTGTTGCATACATTCTTGTGTGTGTGTGTGTGTGTGTGTTTGTGTGTGTGTGTGTGTGTTTCTGTGTGTGTGTTTCTGTGTGTGTGTTTCTGTGTGTGTGTAGGGGGGGTGTATGTGTATCATTGAAATCAAGGATAAGGATGTTGAGCCCTGGTCTGAACTTGTTTCCTTTTTCTGAGATATACATTATGGTGTTTCTTTGTTGGTGGTAGGCTCTGATTGCTTGCCTTTGCCTGATGCTCACATTCCAGCTGAATTTTTCAATTAAAGCTTCTTATTTAGTATTGAGCATATAGGGCTCTGATGTTGCTTTGTCTTTAGTCTGCCGTCTAGGATCTTCTTTTCCTCTTTAAAAATTTACATTCAATATAAATTTTACCTCCTGACTGATTTTCCCTTTAATTTGCATTTTGAAAAAAGTATTATAAGAACTTTGATCTCTGTATTCATGAAGAAAAACCATCTTGAATTCTCTGTTTAATGTAACAACACCTGGACACATTTGTTAACACCAAGATCTTAAAATTTATTTTGTAGTTTTAGTTTAAAATGCCTCCTCCATGTTTACAGCATGAGGAGACAAACAATTTCTGGTAACAATGATAACAGTTTTATTCATTAAAATATCAGATAATTCATAATTTTGAATATGTATAGTGGCAAATGAACACATTTGGTAAATAGATTTGCTTGATAGATCCGTGCACAAAAATACCACTCCTAAGGGCTGAAAAGGTGGATCGGTGGTAGACAGCTTATCTTGAATGCACGAGACCCTGGGTTTGATTCTGCAGCACCACCTAAGCAGAAAAGCTAGAAGAGGTACTGAGGCTCAAGTGGTAGAGCACTAGTCTTGAGCTGAAGGGCTGAAGGACAGCGACCAGGCCCAGAGTTCACCACCAAAAACAAATTAAATAAATAAATAAAACTCATATCAAGTACATTAATTTCAAACGTTGATTACCATTTTAGTTAGGGGCAGGGTGCCAAGATATAGCAGACCTCTGTTGCAAAGCTTTAAGAAGGATTTCAACACCTGACAAGTACTAAAGACAAGAAGGAAAAAAATTAGCTCTGCCAACAACATATAGAATCACCACTCAAAGAGAAACCAGTACTAAGAATGAAATGCTTTTCATAAAATTTCTTAAGAGATTCTGGCTCTATATTAATTATCATATAAGTTAACCTTCAAAATCTCCACCGATGGGCCTTAAGGGCACCTACAAAAACTGGAGGAGAGAATCATCAACCCAGATTTTTAATTTTGTAAATTAGGTAATGAGTTCATTTCTGGTTTGACAATCTCATCCCTTCCTTTGCTCTCTGTCTCTGATTTTCCCTCCTGTCCCTGTCCACAGTGGTATAGTTCATTGTGAACATAATATCGACAGAGTACAACTGAAACCAACCCAGCTTGACATATCCATTACATGTTTATCTGCAGTTAATCAGAAGAAATTGAGAATTGTGTGTTTCAACTGGTAGAGCTAGAACACCACCAGACTTCAATTGGACACCTAAAGGACAGCGTCAATATTGTGATTTTTAAGAACCAATGCTGTCCCATACATAATCTCAGACTCCACACACACACACACACACACACACACATCTTAAAATAGATGTTAGTACTGAAATCCAAATAGTTTTTTTATTTTCATAAGTTTTATTTTTAGCTTTAATGAGGTTTGACTTGATAGTTTCTACTAATGAGCCACAACTTAGAACTTTGTTATAATTTTACCCTGTCTGTATTCAGAGAAACATTCTCTGAATTTCTCCATTTCCAGCAATGATAAGTTTTCTCTTCTTGGTCCAGTTTCTTCTTTTGAGACTCAGTCTCTTAGACTTTTCTGTTTTGCATTGTCTGTAAGTTCATTGATCCAGTAGATCTCAGCCATCCTAATACCTGGACAGAACCTGCCTTGGGAAAAGTGTTCTAAGCTCACCATGCAATGGAGGCTGTTAGTACTCACCCATAATCATTTTTTCTTCAGAAATGAGAAATTGGGGGCTGGGAAGGTGGCTCAGTGGTAGAGTGCTTGCCTTGCAGAAATGAGAGATTGTTAGGTCCAGGAATTCAGGGGAAGCACTCACTGTGTGCTATTTCATACTTTTTTGGGGAGGGGCGCGGTCCGGTCCTGGGGCCTGAACTCTGGGCTTGGGCGCTGTCCCTCAGCTCTTCAGCTCAAGGCTCGTACTCTACCACTTGAGCCACAGTGCCACTTCCGGCTTTTTTCTTTTTGCTTATGTGGTGCTGAGTAATTGAACCCAGGGCCTCATGCATGCAAGGCAAGCGCTCTACCACTGAGCCATCTTTCCAGCCTGATTTCATACTTTTTTTTATTTAATGGCAGCTTCCACCTATTGTCTACTTTAAGCATTGTGTGAAGAGAAAGATTGCCCCTAAGAGACAGAAGTACTGTACTAACTGTTGCTCTCAAAACACAGGAGGAGTGAAAGAAGTTCTGAAGGAGCCATGTAGCCTAGAAACTGAGTTCTTAGAAACTCAAACTGCCTTTTATCTTACCTTCAACATAGAAAGTCACAGATTGCAGTGGCTTGTAAGCTCCATTTATATTCCTGTGCAGGGGCTCCCTTCCCCTTTGCCCTTCTGACTGTTTACATCAGTGGCAGGTGTGAAGACGTAACAAGAACACCTAAAGTTTGGGCCTGGGATTAAAAACTCCATTTTGTGATTATAAACATTCCACCACTTCCTGAATTGAATCTGAGGGGCAGAAGAAAGTTAGGTTAGGAATTTGTATAATTACTTCTAAGTTTGCTATCTAAAATCATCCCTTCCCACCCCTCAGAATCCTATTTCCCAACTGTGTAGACACCCTTACAATCTGTTCTCCTGAAGCATTTGAGTGTGGGCCATCATCTGCTTCTTATGTGTACTGCTTTTCAAATGAAGAGTTTCTCCTAGGCTCAAAATGATTTCATTGATGAGGACACTGTGCAATAAGCTAAACTGGGTTTGTTCATGTGTTCATACCCGAGGGAGAACTAGTAAGGGCTAAGTAGTAGTCAGGGCTCACTTGCTGCCAGTGGTATTGCTCTGAGGAATTACTGTCAATGTTGCCCACAGTACCTAGTCCAAGGCCTCTCAGAAAGGCTACAGACCCAAACTTCTTGAGTCTCTGTGTGAGCTAATCATCATTGGCCAACTATGTTCCATGGTTTGTGAGACATTCACTTCTGTGAGCATATGCATATGAGGGCCCAAGAATAGACTTACCTAGAAGGAAGATCCTAGAATGCAAAACTTCTACTAGGACAATGGAAACCCATGGTTTGGCATGCTTAATGTTTTTGAAAGACCCCAGACTCCTGGAATACTTTCGTCAACGGGAGGGCGCCCCAGAAACTCAGACTCCAGGCTGGGAGATGCAATAAGCAAGAGGAGTTTATTTGACATTTGTGCAAACGGACTCTCTGTCCCGAGCAGACAGGGAGCCCCGAGAAGTGGTTACAAGCCCTTTTTTAAAGGTAAAAACCACAAGATTAACGCATAACACAAAGCATCCCATGATTGGTTCATTTAAAGGTCATCATATACGCCAACAATCACTTTGCCACGCGGGAAATTTTGTAACACTCTTTGTAAAATGACTGGCCCATGGTTGGTTTAAGGGGGGTTTACATGGTTACAGGCCTATGATTGGTTGACATTTGGCTTAGCTTGTGGTCTTGCCAGGTGGTCGTTATCTCAAGGTCCTGTCTGGGGAATTTCTAAATGGGAACTGAGGAACACGTACTGTCTGTTCTTTATCTACTACCACTGACCTTGTCCTGGGGCCGACATCTGGTCCCTGAAACTTGTTAACTCATTTTTGGGAAGGGAAGGGTCAGTGCCAGCGTAAGCAAGTTTACAGAAGCAGAATCAGCAGTTAGCAAAATTAGCAAATTGTAAAATGGACTCAGCCCTAATTTTTCTAATTCTTCAGTTTTAACCTGTGCACTGAACTAACAGGAGAAAGTGGCACACTAAGAAACTTGCCAATTTTGCCAAATAAAGAACTATGGTGAAGGTCAGAGAAAGGACATTGATTTCATGGTAGTCATGACAAGACAACACCTTAGCATACCTTCAGAATACTAATCCATACTCACCTACTGTTTTTGTTTTTGTTTTTGTTTTTTTGTCGGTCGTGGGGCTTGAACTCTGGGCCTGGGCGCTGTCCCTCAGCTCTTCAGCTCAAGGCGAGCGCTCTACCACTTGAGCTACAGCGCCACTTCCGGTTTTCCGGTGATTTATTGGAGATAGGAGTCTCATGGTCTCTCCTGCCCAGGCTGGCTTTGAACCGCGATCCTCAGATCTCAGCCTCCTGAGTAGCTAGGATAACAGGCGTGAGCCACCAGCACCCGGCTCTCACCTACTGTTTTATTTACCCATGTCCTTAAGTCTGAGTTGTATGTAGGAGTCTTCAGGGCCTTCAGAACAGGAAGATCTAGGCGAGAGCCTAAGATTGGTCTGCCATTTTGGACATAACATAACTAGTCAGATGAAAGCCCTTAGTAGTGTCCTATAAATATGTGCATTCATCCTACTACATTTGATAAGTATCCCCTCGCAAAATTATCTTTCGTTGGGTCACTTTCTGACATAGCAGCTGTCTGGTAGCTCCATTGTGACTTCACTTTATTCTGCTGAGCCAGAAATGGAGAAGGAGAGACTGACCACAACACAATTGCATCTTTCTCAATGAGCAGTGAATGGCATGGGAGTATTTAAGATGCTTCCCATGTTCTCAGTGAGCTAGTACCACCTTGGATTCCAGCTCAAATCTTGATAAACAGATACAGAAGTTACATATAGCTTGTTGTGCCAGATTCACAGCTAGCTACAGAGGTAAATGAGAAAGTGGAAGGCCTTGGTGTGATATGAAGCAGAATTCAAAGGATGTGGGGATGAAGTGAGCTACCTGGAGGGAAAAGGAGAGGCAGCTGAAGCTGAAGCTGAAGAGCACCTAGAGAGAGAAGATAGAGCAAGTTTGAGGCCACATGGACATCAAAGTAACCCATCTGAGGTACAAGAGTCTGGCTGTCCAGAGCCACAGAGAGAAGTTGGAAGAGCCACAGCAAGTGCTCTTTCACATTGCTAGGGAGCTCCCAGAAGGCCAGAGTAAGAATTGGTAGCTTCCCAGAGCACTGCTGCTGAGCACATCTCAGATCCCTTGCTATCATAATTGACATTGGAGAGGAGCAGCAAGAGTTGTATGAGGTGATTGCAGCTCACTATGTGGAGACTGTTCTGCAGCATTGTGGAGTGTGGTCTCTCAGGATGCTTAGAGCAAAGATCCTATAACTGGTGTCAAAGAATGCAATCTACTTGGAGTAGACATTTATAGATGGCACGTGCCTGAACACAACAAGCTGATAATAGCTGCTAGAGTTAGTTTCCCTAAAGATCTAACAGCCAAAACTGGAGAGGCAAACCCAGAGCTCTGCACCACATCAGTCCACCATGAAAATTGCTTCTACCATAGTACTGGCTACCCAGTTTGCACACTCATGACCTTTTTACCCTGATTGTGCCCCACAATCCCTCACGACTTTTGCTCTTTCATTTTTTCTATGCTTCCTTGCCCCTGCTAAACAGTTCTGGATGCCTGTATTAGCTACCCCAACCCCTGCAAAGCTGTTGCTGCTACCCAATTTCCTGACACTGCAACTCAGCAATTACAGTCACAGTTACCCTTTCCCTGGTATCCTAGTCTCTACTACTCTTTTCTGCTACCCATAATTCATAACACCATGGTTCCAGCTACCTGATCCCTGACACCCCTCTCTCTGATACTCCATTCCCAAACAAAGGGTAGATTGGGCACAGACAGTCGACTTGGGTACTCCTCTTGCAGGCACATTGGTCCAAGTTATTCCTCAGGTATTTAACATGAAGGACTAACTGGTGGTGGAAAGAAAAGAGGTTACTCAGAGGTCACTAAAATCCAAGGACATCACTTATAACTTCTTGCTAGGAAAAGAAGGCTCTAAGGTGAAAGTTTATGAGAAAAGAAAATTTTACAAAGAATATTGATGAAGATGCAAAAGGTTTAGCTTAGTCTCTTCTACTAGTGGTCTGAATTATTTTTGAAATATATATGTAACTACTTTGCATTTTAAAAATTATATGAAAATGCACATTTATGTGGTACTTATATTAATTTATGGAATAGTTGTATAAGATCACGTTAATGATATTCAAGATTTTATGCTCTATGATATGCTCAAGAGGCTGCCTTTGGAAATATAAATTGAGCTCTCTAACAACAAATGAAATCTCATTGTCAAATACTACAAGGAGATTATGGATGCTAGTACCAAAATGAAAGCTGTAACAATAAAACTGAATAAAGCTGCAAGATTGAAGGGAGGGAGTCAGTGGTAAGGGCAATTATAAAAGAGAAATTCTTCACCATGAAATTGTGGAAGGATAGAATGTGTTTGTTGAATTACTAGCTTTTAAAACCGTCTTAGAAAGCAAAACATTGGTTTTTATTATTGCTATTTGGAACCTCTTTAACGAATGGTTTAACAAAAAATTATCAAAACAACTTTGAAAATTCAATGATGTGAATTATCAGATTAACATTGTACTCAAAGTTGCCTTCACATGCAGGCAGGCTGCATTCCTTTTCTATAAAATTAATGGACTAAACTTCCTTTTGAATGGTTGGACAGTCCATGACACTTGTTCCAAAACAAGAAAAGATACTGGAGAGAAGAAAAAAAAAGAGGAAGGAGATTCAAGATTGCTGAAATTAGCATATTTCCCATTTAGACTTTAATGGGATTTTTCTACAAAGAATAAGATTTTCATCTTACCATAATAATGTCAAAATTGATGTGCTATAGGATAGCTTCTAAATGTAATATTTAATGCTGTTGGATTACTTGAAGACAAAGGTTTATAGAAAACTTTAAATTTCAGAAAAACTGTAATGTTCCAATAAACACGTAGAAGAAATATAATTTAAAAATTCGCTGCTCAAAGCAAACCCTGGCAGGAAAGTCTGAGAGATGCTTGTCTAGAAACAGGAAGTGGCACTGTGGCTCAAGCGGTCAGGGCTCTCCTTGATCTGAAGAAATTAGGGATATGTTGACACCCAGGTCCTGAGTTCAAACCTCATGACTGACAAGAAGAAATTTTAAAGAATTAAAGCATTAGGCCTGGGAAGGAGACTCAGTGGTAGAGTGTTTGTCTTGCATGCATGAGGTCCTGGGTTCAATTCCTCAGCACCACACAAGCAGAAAAAAGTGGAAATGGCACTATGGCTCAAGTGATAGAGCACTAGCCTTGAGCTGAACATATCAGGATCAGCACCCAGACCCAGAGTTCAGGCCCCCCTACCACCACCACCACCAACAACAAATTAAAGCATCCAACAACCTGAAGATGTTGTCCAGAATAATGAATGGGGCATTATCTGTTTACATGACTTAGTGACTTAAAACCTAGTTTACCAGGGGAGGTGGTGGGCAATTTGTGTGTTTTCTAAAACCTGCAAAATTATTTTGTATTTTCCCAAGGAGGGAGAAAGGAGGGGATGGGGGGAGGAGGAGAGGTGTTTGGTGACTTTGCCTTTTGGTTCAGTGATTTTTCTGGGGACAAATTCAGAGAAATAGTGCTTACAATCCTAGTTGCATGGGGAATGAAGAAGCCAGGCCCTGGAAGTGGTTTTGTCCTGTCCTTGGCCTGGTTCCAACAACCAATAGATAATCCAAGTCCACTTCAGGACCAAGATGCCTTGAAGACTACTGATCCACTGGACAGGCAGACCTAACCACAGCCAAAAAAGGCAAAAAATGCAATGCCGAGGGCAGCATTGGAAATCTACACCAGGCAGAGATTTTTTTATATTTTTTATTGTAAAATTACTGCACAGAGGGTTTACAGTTACATGAGTAGGGTAATGAGTTCATTTCCTATCGAGCATTGTTACCTCCTCCTTTGTTTTTCCCCTAGCCCTTCCCTCCCCACCTCCCCAACTCCTCCCTCCTTGACCCCTGCCCGACACTGTAAATTCATTTTTGACACAGTGTCCTCTACATCTCATCATCACAATGGGTCAACCTGCATCCCCATTTAAACATTCTGCTATATCTCTTACACTCCCCAAATTACAAAAATGTATATACAAAATGCAGAACACTTGATCAAATAGAGTGAAAACAGGGATTATACCATGGGGGGGTGGACCTACAAAAGAATCACATAGTACATTATATTAAAAACAAAAGCAAGAAAGGAAAAACCACTATGTCTCTAACTTGGGGTATATTTCGCTTAACATCATTTTATATGGTCATATGTACATAGCCTTTGATCTTCTCTGCTTGTCCTAGACATGTACTAGTCCTTGCAAACAAGGGAAACCATGGACCTATGTTTCTTTGGGCCTGGCTTACTTCACTTAATTTAATTTTTACCAAATCTTTCCATTTCCTAACAAATGGGGTAATTGCATTCTTTCTAATGGAGGCATAGAATTCCATTGTGTGTGTATGTCTATATCTATATACATATATATAGATATATATCACATTTTCTTGATCCATTCATCTACTGAGGAGCATCAGAGTTGATTCCATATCATAGCTATGGTGACTAATTCTGCAATAAACATGGTTGCGCTGGCAGCTTTGGTATGACCTTGTTTGTGATCATTTGGGTAAATGCCCTAAAGTAAGATTGCTGGATCATAGGGGAGCTCTACACGGATTCTTTTGAACAACTTCCATACTGCTTTCCAAAGTGGTTAAACAAATTTACAATCCCACCAACAATGCAGTAGGGTTCCCTTTTAACCACATCCCCTCCAACATCTGTTGTTATTACATTTCTTGATTATTGCCATTCTAACTAGAGTGAGGTGCAATCTCAATGTTGTCTTGATTTGCATTTCTTTTATGGCCAGAAAAGTTGAGCATTTCTTTATGTGTCTAATGGCCATTTTTATTTCCTCTTCAGAGAAGTCTCTCTTTAAGTCTTTAGCCCACTTAGTTATTGAGCAGTTGTTTGTTTGAAGATTTATTGTTGGGGGATTTTTTTTGAGTCCTAAGTATATTTTAGATATAAGACATTGTGTCGAGAAGATCTTCTCCCAGTATGTGTGCTTTCTATTGATCTTGCTAGCTATGACCTTTGCCTTGCAGAAGATCTGATGTTTCATGCAATCCCATTTGTCCAAACTTCCTTTGATTTCTTTTGTTTCTGGCTCTCTATTAAGAAAATTTCTGTCTGTGCTAAAAAAAAAAAAAAAACCCTAGATTTATTCCTATTCCTTCATGTAATGTTTTCTTGGTGTCTTCTTTTATTTTGAGGTCTTTGATCCATTCAGAGTTGATTCTCATGCAGGGTGACATACAGAATCTAGCTTTAGTTTTCTACAGGTGTTTAACCAATTTTTCCCACACCATTTACTCAAAAGGCTGTCTGTCTTCCATTCTGTTTTTTTAGCTCCCTTGTGAAAGAGTAAGTGGCTATAGGTCAGAGGATTCATTTCTGAGTCTTCAGTCTTATTCCACTGGTCCTCAGGTCCATTCTTGTGTCAGTACCAAGCTGTTCTTTTACTATGGCTTTTTAGTAGAGTTTGAAATTTGGAACTGATATTGTTCCAGTACTGTTCTTTCTGTTAAGGATTGACAAACCTGCAGCCAGTATTATACTTAATGGTGAAAAGTTACAGCCATTTCTTATAAATACAGGAGTGAGATTAAAAATGTCTACTCTCTCCACTCCTCATCAACTTAGTATTAGAATGCTAGCTGGGGCAGTAAGACAAGATGCAAACTGAAAGGGGATCCAAATAGAGAAAGATGAAGTAAAACTCTCCCTCTTTGCAGATGACATGATCTTGTATTTAAAGAACTCCATGACTCCACTCCAAAGTTACTTGAGCTGATCAGAAATTTTGGCAAACTAGCAGAGTATAAAATTACCCCTTGGAAACCAATGACTTTCCTGTATTCCAATAACAATAAGAGTGTGGCTGAAATTAGGAAAGCAACCCTTTTTAATAGCCGCACAAAAAAATAAAATACCTAGGAGTTAACTTAAGAGGTGAAGGACGTCTGTGATGGAAACTTTAAAAACCTTAAAAAGAAAAAGAAAGCAGAACTAAGGAAGTGGGAAACCTCCCATGCTCATGAATTGGGAGGATTAACATCATGAAAATGGCAATACTGCCAAAAGCTATATCCAAATTCAATGTGATACCTATCAATATCCCAATCTCACTCTTAAATGAAATAGAAGAAGCAATCCAAAAATTATTATGGAAGAATAAAAGACCCCGAATAGCACAGAGGGTTTTTTGTGATTCTTATTTTGTATTACCATTTTGATTCTACAAAGTCATCTATGGATTTTAACTTCCTTCCCTCCCTTTGGATAAAGCTCACAATAACCCTGCCTCTAGCTCCCAAAACACTTATATCTTAGATCTGAAAAATTGTTCCTAGATAGTGAATTACTTAATTGTATTTTGAACGTATGAAACATGCATATAAAAATAGCACATTTTGATCTCATGATAAAAGAGCCTTTTCCCCTCTCAAATTTATTTCCTGAAAGGCAGTTTTAGAGAGAATCTGTTTTCAGTTTTAGATGAAAGGCTTATAGGAAACTGTGTTCATATTCTGGCTCCTCTTCCTGCACCTCAAAACCTAAACACAAATTTTACAACCCATTTACAAGAAACAACACAAAAACCAAACACTGAGAATGCTCAGATGCAGAACGTTTTACAAAACCCAGAATATAACTTTGCTGTCTGAGGGAGAGGCTCTCTGAATAAATTAACAAACAAACACAAAAGAGCAGCCAGGAGTATCAGACGTGAGTTTCCTGGCTACTACTCCATCGACCAGGAGCATGGAAGGGCTTCCTGAGCCTGCTGGAGAGTGCGTGGAGAAAAGTTTCCTTGCCAGCCTGAATACAAAAGTTGGCATCACCCCTCCTGGGCCTGTCTTTCTTGTCTTCTCCCCACAGTGGAGCAGAATTGTCCCCTGCTTCATAAAGGATAAATACTGTACAAGCTGGTCCACAGAATGGCTTCTATTCAGTCTGCACTCCTTCCTAGGTGGGCGGTCTCTGCCCCACGGTGTGTGAGTGCTCCCAGGGGCTGATCCTCAGAGCCCAGGCCCACGGGGCAGGCAGGTGCTAGATGTGAGTCAGTGGCACTGTGTCATTCACACAGAAGCTACTGGGTTGCTGCCCTAGCCCAACAGGAGGTGTACCCTGATCTCCCACAGTCCCAGGCGAGGTGCCCACAAGGGCCCCATTTGGACAGACTGCCACTAGGATCCTATTTCACCAGAGGGATCAGCATGCCAGATGAAGTAGCTGCCACCTGAATTACTACTTATTTTATGGAGCAGTTTTAAACAAAGTGATACATATTACTGTATGATATATAATGCTATATCCTTGAGTCTATAGTCCAAAATCATTGAACTTGATACTAACAAAAATGGATTTTATTGTTTGTATTTATAAGGCCATAATGGCAAACTGAAATAAAAGTACAACAAAACTCTTATCCAAAACACATGATTAAATATCAGAATTTGAAAAAAAATTGTATGTAAGTAGTGCAAACGAAGTTATACTAGAATAGTAAAACACACACAAAATATTTATTAGTTACATTCAAAAGTAAAATAAGTAATTACAGAAAGAATTACTACTAGAGGGCTGGGAAAGTGGCTCAGCGGTAGAGTGCATGCCTTGCAAGCATGAGGACTTGGGTTCGATTCCTCAGCACCACATAAACAGAAAAAGCCGGAAGTGGCGCTGTGGCTCCAGTGGTAGAGCGCTAGACTTGAGCTGAAGAGCTGAGGGACAGCGCCCAGACCCAGAGTTCAGGCCCCATGACCGGCAAAAAAAAAAAAAAAAAGAATTACTACTAGATAAAAAATATTACAATAGTTTAACAGGTTGAAGTGATATAGGTTAAATATTTGGTTTTTATAAAAGTTATTTAAATCTCCCAGTTCTATTTATCTCAGTGAAGGAAAATGTTAGAACGTAGAAATTATATGTGGCACCTCTTGCTTCCAGTACCACAAAGGGGAGTGGCACTTCCTAATGGGAGTCCTGGGATGACACCCACACCCAGCGCATGTAGACCCATCAGAGGTCCCTGTGGTGACCCTGAGGGGGCCCAGGACATCACATTGCTGCTGCAGCAGGTGCAGCACTTGTTGTGGTGGGCTGCGGCCAACAAGGCTCCATCAGTGACCAGATCAAGCAAACCAGCCTCAGGGGCCAAAGCCAGGATGGAAGGCAAGGCAGACCCCAAGTCCTGCCTTCCATCTGTGTGGACTACACAGCCAAGGCCAGACCCATTTCCCTGCTTTGGAGCACAACAAGGGTAGGGAGTGAGCCTCCAAACGGAGCATCCCCAGAATGTCACCCAGATCTGGGCCCATGCAGACCAAAAGGACGAAGGAGGAGGCTACACAGCAAAGCCAAAGGACTTCAGGCCCCTGGTGCTGCAGCTGGTGCATTGAAAGTCCAGACTCCTCTGGCACTGATGGGCATATGCAGGGATGAGCCCATACCCGAGTTCACAGGGACCAGAAAACGGAAGTCTGTGGGGATGCTAAAGGGGCTCCAGGGTGCTGAGCTGTGCAGCTGTCACAAGCCTTCTGGCAGAGGGGCCAGCACACAACTCCAGTCTCCAGACCACCTTAAAGACTGATGAGGTGAGAGCAGGGGTTATACCGTGGAGGAGGGACATACAAAGCAACAAAGAAATCATCTTATAAATATGTTAGAAATAATCGAGTGAACGAAAAACATTTGAATACCCCCTGCTCTCTCTGTATTTGCTGTTGGTATAATTTGTGGAGGGGAAGGGCAAAAACAAATAGTTTAAATAGGGATACAGGTGGACTCATTGCAACAAGGAGATGTACAAGTCGTTATGTCGAAAAATGAACTTTACAACTTTGGTGGTGGGGGGAGGAGGATGGGAAAGGGCTTGATAAGAAATGTACTCATTGGGGCTGGGAAGGTGGCCCAGTGGTAGAGTGCTTGCCTTGCATGCATGAGGCCCTGGGTTCGATTCCTCAGCACCACATAAGCAAAAAGCCGGAAGTGGCACTGTGGCTCAAGTGGTAGAGTGCTAGCCTTGAGCTGAAGAGCTGAGGAACAGCGCCCAGGCCCAGAGTTCAGGCCTCACAACCGGACCCCCCCAAAAAAAAGAAATGTACTCATTGCCCTTGTAATTGTAACCCCTCTGTATGGTGTTTTCACAATAAATAAATGACTGATAAGGTGAACCACAGCTGGGCTGCCTGGCCTCAAAGGGGTGGACTGCCCGCCCAGCCTTCCTTCTCCCGTGGACTGTACAGTGTACAAACATGGTGTCCCCACACCCCACACCCATGAGGGCAGGCAGTGACCTCAGAACGGAGTCTCCCTGGGATGGCACTCTCACCTAAGACCACTGCAGACCAGTACCAGCACAGCTGGAGGAAGAGAAGGCAGCAGTGGATTCAACTCCAGCCCCATGGCTGCCAGATCCTGAGTGAAATGGAGCAACAGAGACTGGGAAGGGAGGTGGGAAGGATGGGCGGGGCTCATCTGGCAATGCTGGGGAGCATGCACACACATCCCCTCACTGTACATTCACCAGAAGGAAGGGGACCCCACTTCTCAACGGGTGCCTGAAGAGGCACCCACACCCACAGGGACTACAGAAATTGAGGTTCATCTGGTGACTTCGAATGGGTTCCAGGGTACAGCCTTGCTGCTGCACTGAACAACTAGCAAAAAGAAAAAGAAAAAGAAAAACATCCACTAAAACTTCTCATCCATGATAATGTATTATACTTTAAAAACAGTTTTAATTCCCTCTTGTCGTATATTTTTGCATGGAGCCCTCTGAATTAACCAAAAATCTCCACGATTTCCTCATGCACAGTAATACTAATAAATATAGCTTCTATTCTTTTTTTAATTAAGGGAGGTTGCATATAGTTCCTTCCCATGTTTAATTCATGAAAAAGAAATCCTGAATATAGCTGTCAAACACCAAACAGGATTTCTTCTGAACTCCTCACTGAAGAAAGAAAATAAAATGACCGAACAACAGGTATCACCCATATTGTCACCGTGCTAGCTTTCTCACTGATTAAAAATAATCCTGCCATGCACATGCAGATCACTTATGCAAAATTTTTTCCAACAATTCTTGTTGTTATATTACATTTATCTTTCTCCTTCTGTCTCCTCTCCTGCTTCTTTTCCCCAGGGTCCTGTTTCCCTCTTACATCCCTTTTCCCTTCAACTTTCTCCCTGTCCCCTCCTCTTCTTCCTCCTGCTATGCCTTTCCTCCTCTCTTACACCTTTCTCCTCCTTTCCTTTCCTCTTTCTCCTACACTTTCACTTTCTTCTACCTCTTCTTTATGGTCCTAGGAGTTGGACTCAGTGCCTTGTGCTCACTATGCAGATGCTCTGCTGCTCACTACAGGCCTCCAGTCTAGACTTCATCTCAATGACCATCTATTTCTGATTTGTTTTTAAATAGCAAAACCAACAAAGACTTTTGATTCAGGATTTAATTCATTGTACATATCCTGTGCCATAAATATGTGCTACTTCATACATTGTGGCTAATAGGTTTTGATTATGTCTTGGGGTTCAGATAAACTCATCAGAAACAATGTGTTTGAAGGCAATCTAATGTGATCCTGTGTTACTCCCAAATTAATGAACTGGTTACTTTGTATCTTGCACAAGTACTTCTATATTGTTCCCAGATTAATGAACTGTCACTTTGTGGTAACACCCACAGTAACACTAATCCAAGGATTGCTGGGGATCATAAGATTAAGTCCAGACAGGAAAATCCATGTGATATGTATCTCAAATTAACTGCTCAAAAGCCAGAAGAAGACTTGTGGCTAAGTGGTTTAGTGCCATCCTTGCACTGAATAAGATGATGACAGAACCCAGGCCTGAGTTGAAGACCTGTGGTGGGTGCACGCACACTCGCACATGCACTCATGCACACACGCACATGCGCACACATGCGCACATACACACACACACACACACACACACACACACATACACACACACACACACACACACACACACACACACAGTTTCCCAACTAGAGCAAGTAGAATATCTGTTTTTCTGGTAAGATGTCTGAGTTTCTGTCCCGTGTGTTTGTATATTTTTGAAAGCTGTATCATCAACTTACCTAATTTTAATAAATGACACCTTGTTCACTATTATTTACGTTTGAAAATATTTTAAGACACATTTTCATGTAGAAAATTGAGTTTGTTCCCCAAATTGTGATTGTCTTGGTTTGTAAGAATGAAAGAATTGTGCCTTTAATTCATTAGTTCATAAATTAGAAAAGTAACCACAACTCTAGAACCAATTGCCTTTGAATTCTAAAAGCCACACAAATATATTAGTTTTTATTTATCCTATCTTTGATTCAACTCATCTTTCTCAAAATAGTTTTTAGTTTTACTTAAATATCCTGCCATTTTTCTAACCCGAACCCTAACTGGAACATTCAAGCTAACCCTCACACTAATCATACCCTAATCCTTCTATTATGAACAGTTTCCTATTTCACATTCATCCTAATTGTAACTTGACTTGTTTTTCAAAAATTTACTTTCAATTAGACCCTAAATTTTCCATTTCCCTAATGCTAACATTAAGCCCATCTAGAACGGAAATCTAACTTTCACCCTAATGATAGTCCAATTCTAATGTTTAAGAAAAATATTCTAGTTTTTATTCATTCTAGTGAATGTTCCAGTTTGCACTATGGAAATGAATTTCAATTTGCCCTAATTCCCACAAATTTCCTGACTCTACATCTGAAGTTATATTGTTCCCTAACATGAACCATTATGTGTCCTCAAATTCTCACATCAGGAAAAATATGGTATTTTCCCTTGATCTTACCTTTTCATGAACCACTGTACCCTAAAACAGTTTCAGATTTACTCATCATCTAGTCCATTACTTAACGCTAACTCTCAACTGAAACCTGGCTGGAAAACTCTCATTAATCATTACAAGAATGATCACTGAGAAATAAATATAATGATAATGCTCTAGTTACTATTCAATCTCACATTTTTTGCGTCCACTTTGTACTGAAAACTCAATTTCATACTAAAAATATTCCTATTCATAACACTAATCATAATCAGAAGAAAATACTGACCCTAATCTTAATATAAATTATATGTCAACACTAACACAAGTAAACTAATTTTCACTCATCCTGACTTGATTCAAATAAGGCTTCCAAACATAGGTTACAATTTTTTCCCAATACCTTAGTCATTTTCTAACCCTAAACTTAACCTTAACTGGAACATTGAGTATAACCATAAGCTGATTGTAAGTAGATTCTAATATAGCAATACTCTAGTTCACATTCATTCTAACTCTTACCAGGCTTATTCTAAAATTTACCTTCAATTTGAGCCTCATTTTTTTCTCCTTCACTCTAACCCTAATCATGGCTGTAATCCTAACCATAAACTTGACCCAAATGGTATCCCAATTATATAATTTATGAAAATCCCTCATTTTGTGTCATCCTAACTGAAATTGACTTGTAATTCTTGAAATAAATTGCAGGTTTTCCTAAACCCTACAGATTTTTTCACTCTTAACTCTGAATCTATCTTGTTCTATAACAGGAATCATAATACCCATTTGATCTCAAATCCTGATATTATGAAATAAAATGTATTTCCATTATTGTAACATTTCCTGAATTCATAGAACCTAAAATAAGTTCAGATTTATTTAACATTTAACCCATTCCTTTTTTTTTTTCTTTTTGTTGGTCGTGGGGCTTGATTTCTGGGCCTGGGCATGATCCCTGAGCTCTAGGCATGGGCATGATCCCTGAGTTCGTTAGCTCAAGGTGTGCACTTTACCACTTGAGCCACAGCACAACTTTCAGGTTTTCTGGTGGTTAATTGGAGATAAGAGTCTCACAGACGCTCCTGCCAGGATTGGCTTTGAACTGAAATCCTCAGAAATCACCTTCTAGGAATGGGAGTCCAGGGAAACCATAACCAATCAACTAAGTGACTTGAGAATAAACACTGAACACAAATTAAGGAAGTAAAGAAGTTCATACAAGATCTATAACAAACCCCCAACAAAGCCAAACAAGTAGAAGGAAAAGAAATGAAAAACAAAGTAGAAAGTCTTGATAGTAGGTTAGACCATGCAGAAGATCGAATCCCAGGGATTGAAGACAGCCTAGATATTATAGAGAAAGAACATTCAACCATCCAAGACAAATCCAAGAAATATGGTAGATCTATTCAACATTTTGAAGACACCATCAGAAGGCGTAATCTGAGGATAATAGTTGTAGAGGAGCACCTAGAGACAGAAGTTAATGGTCTAGGAAATTTGTTTAATAGGATCTTAGCAGAGAACTTCCCAAACATGCAAAAAGATAGGCCTATTCAGACACAAGAAGCTTTTAGTACTCCAAATAGACCAGACCAAAACAGGACATCCCACCATCATGTTGTAATCTGCACAGGATCAATTCAGAGCAAGGAAAAGATCCTTAAAGTTGTCAAGGAGAAAAGATCAATCACGTATAAAGGGAAACTAATTAGAATCACCTCAGATTTCTCAGCAGAGACAATCAAAGCAAGAAGAGCCTCGAATGATGTATGCCATGCCCTAAGGACAAACAACTATCAAGCAAGAATACTGTATCCAGCTAAACTCTCCTTCATAACCTCAGGTCAAATAAAAACCTTCCATAGCAAAGAAAAATGGAAACAATACATCTCCACCAAACCAGCCCTATAAAAGATTTTTAAACATGTCCTATACATAGAAGACCACAATAAAGGCCAAGAAACCTCAACCAAACTGAAAATCCAAGAACCATAGGAAGAACCTAGTTGCCACAGCCCCCAAGAAGGTGGATAAAATGGCAGGGACTCCCAAATACCTCTCAGTCCTATCTCTCAACATTAACAGACTTAAGTCTCCAATTAAGTAACATAGACTGTCTAGTTGGATTAAAAAGCAAGATCCTTATATCTGCTGCCTTCAGAAGTCAAACCTTGCCCTTAAAAACAAACACATTTTCAATGTGAAAGGCTGGAACAAAATCTACCAAGCAAACGGCCCTCATAAACAGGCAGGAGTTGCAATACTAATATCAGATAAAATAGACTTCAAATTAAAATTAGTGAGAAGAGATAAAGAAGGTCGCTACATACTAATTAAGGGATTGCTCCTTCAGGAGGATATTACAATTATAAATCTCCATACACCAAACAACAGAGCACACAAATTTATCCAAGAAACACTACTTTAACTCAAATCCCACATAGATCCAAAGACATTAATTGTTGGGGACTTTAACACACCACTCATTCCACTAGATAGATCAACTCGGCAAAAACTCAATAGAGAAACCGCAGATCTGAACAACTGCATAGATCAACCAGATTTAACAGACATCTACTGAATATTTCACCCAGCAGCATCAGAATACACCTGGGTTTACATGGGACTCAGTGTCAGGTTAGCCTAGACCACTTGGCTAACTTCCCCATGTACCATGCATATTGTATGCAGTGTGATGTCAGTGTACCACATTTTCAGGGTGTGAAAAGTCTGACATTCTTAATGCATATTTGTAATGTAGTGCAGCAGAAACTAGGAAAATATTGCTTGGCATTCTGTTTTGGTTTGAGAATAAGACTTACAAAGCTAAGCATTGTGGTGCATGCCTATAATCACAACACTCAAGAAACTGAAACAAGAAGATCACATGGAATATACAGAGACTCTGTGTTCAAACAAAAAGAGGGTAGACAATAATGGAAAGGGTAACACTGATCAACATGCATTGTCCACATGAAATAAAATGAAAATCTCTTTAAAACTATTTAAAGAGATAGTATTTATTATTTATTTTACAATTATTATTTATTTTATTATTTGCTTATTTGTTACAAATAAACTGCTGATAGCTCACACTTGCAATCCAAGATAATCAGGAAGCTCAGACATGATGATCCCAGTTGACTTTTGGGGGATGGTAACTTGAGGTAAGACTCTCATGGACTTTCTGGCCCAGGCGGTTTGAATCTTGACACTCAGATCTCAGACTTCTAAGTAATTAAGGTTACAGGGGTGAACATCCAGCTCCAGGCTTCCAAGTGACTATTATCTCCAAATAACCACAAAAATGCCAAATGTGGCTCAAGTGATTGAACTCCAGCCTTCAGCGAAAAAAATCTCAAGGGACAGTACCCAGGCCTCAAGTTCAATTCCCATGAAGAACAACAACAAAAACAAAGAATCATCAATAGAATATGTAATCACTGTTGTTGTTGGTACCCTGTGCTTACATGGTAAATATCAATAATTATTCAATGATCTCTTTGTGCATCAAACTATTAAAATCATCTTTGCCATACATCCTGACTCCACATGAGGCAAAAACATCTAACAAAGATGAAATAAAGATCCTGTGATCATTACTCAGACCAGTTCTCCCCACATTCTGGTGGCTGTTGGTGACTGTGGGAAGAGGCTTTTTTTCTGAACAGACAATGTCCACAGATGCACAGTGAGGTCCCTCAAAAGCTAGCAGAAGGGATGCACCTATGCCCAAGCTCAGTCACTGTAAGCATGGTGGGACTCATTTTCTGAGAAGCTTTCACACTACTGCTGTGTGTAGAATACAGTCGTCAAACTGGAAATGAGTTAATATTGATACTAGAGCTAACTCTCAGCATCTATTATTGCATCCCAGAAGGAGGTGATGCACAGAGATATGTGCATGTGTGTGTAAGTACACACCTTGTGTGAACAGCAGTATTGGGATTTAAACTAAAAGTCTCACACTCTCACTCAGCTTTTTCACTCAAGTATAGCACTTGGCGCTATACTTCTTAAGCCAAAGTTTCACTGAGTTTTTTTTGGTTAGTTAACTGGAAATATGAGTCTCAGGACTTTTCTGTCCAGATTTTTCTGCAAACCCTAGATCTGAGCCTTTTGAGTATCTAGAATTATAGGTGTGAGACACTTGTTGCCAGCTCCAACTACTATCCAAGGAGACACATGGCTTTATTGATACAGCTGGTTGGCCTTGGTTTATGATTAGTGGAGATTGGAGTTGGAACTCCAGCCTTTCCTAGGGCCTGAATTGGTAATTCTAGGCATCTTGTCACCATGCATCAGACAGAATTGCCTTTAGCCTACTTGTCACAGAATTGAGAGGAAACTGCCAAGTCTCCTGGAATTCAGGGCCAATGCAAGGGATATCTCTTGGTTCTGAGTAACCAGGGCTGCCATTTCCATAGCCTTTCAGTCCTCCAGATTTGCCTGCTAGATAACTGTGCTTCCTATGCTTCCAGCACCTTTCACTCACAAGGACTAGGGCAGGCCCAGGACTCTGCTTTGAGGTGCCATGTTTGTTTATTGGGCGAAGAATATGAATGTAAGAATCAGCAAACTCACTCAATCCAGGGCATAGAAAGCTGTTCACAGGCTTTCAGGATTTCAGCTTGACCATTCTGGGGTTGACTCCCACTGCCCCTACCTTGAAGCATCCTCTTCAGAACCTAGATCAAGAGGGTCCATAAGGGGCCTGCATTGCATCTCAATACTGCCTAGCTGCTTTCCTGCTAAGCTGCTCCTCCTGCACTCCTTCTGCTATGTGTGATGAAGGGGGCCAGAAAATCTATACCAAAATAATCCTGCTATAGCATGTGGGGTCAAAGTTCATAGGGCATAGAAACATTTTCCTGGGTTTTCATACTCAGGAAAATGAATGATTATTCTCTTTTTTGATTGGTTTTGTTTTTCATTATTTCTGGACGCTGTATATGTAAACACAGACTGGTTCAAATGTGCTCTTTGAACAATGTCTTAATTTGATAAGCAGACATCTCACAATAAGTCAAATACCCAATAGCCCCATTTGTCAAAGGTCTTCTCTTCTCTAACACCTTCAAGAAGATGCAAGAAAGAAAAGAAAATATTTTTGTAACCCTTCTCTTTGATCCATGGGTGAACACAAAGTGTGGATCCAAAGTGTGGATCAAAGTGTGGTAAAGCAACAGTCTTGACCAAAAAAGCTCAGGGATAGCACCTAGACCCTGAGTTCAAGCCCTTGGAACAAAACAAAAGCACAAGAAAACAATCCACAATATGTATGGGATATATGGATATACCTGTATTATACCATAACTATGCTGTAAAAATAAATCTATTAGAAAATTTAAATTTGTTTTCTTTTGTAGCTCAGTACCCAAAGCTCAGGCCTATAATACTACTTACTCAAGAGACACTTCTCATCAACTCACCAGGAAAAAGCTGGGAGTGAAAGTGTTGCTCAAGGGGCAGAGTGCCCGCCACAAAACTAAAAGCTAAAACAAAAAGCTTGAGCTCTGTATTTAAACAGAATACTGGACCAAAATATTTCTTATGTGTCCCTGTCTACCTTCTATCTTTCTAGAGTGAACTGAATCAATACTGTTCCATTTTTACCAGAGAAAAAATTGGATCTGAAAATGGTGCTGGGAAAACTAGATATTCACCTTCAGAAGATTGAAACTCAGTTGCTATCTCTTACACCATACCACCTACACACACACACACACACACACACACACACACACACACACACACACACACACACACATTAATTCAATTTAATCAAAAGATCAGTGCTAGAGAACCTGCTATTGATTACATGTAACACTCAGATTAGCCCCTTCCAAGTCAAATCTCTGGGGCTAGGGAGTGAACTCCAGGCCAGACACACACTAGGCAATGTTCTAACATTTGAACTGTGCCTCTATCCCTTTTTTATTTAATATTTTGAGAGGGTCTTATTACCTTGCTTCAAAGTGCCACTGAATGTATAATATCCTTGCACTGTTCCCCAAAAGCCCAAATTACAGCCTCTGCCAACATTTCCAGTTTTTCTCATTTTTCTTCCTATCTTCCACACACATAATCTCACTTCAGAAGATACTTTTCTCAGGTATTTGTTCTGATGAAAAACTGACTACTTGCCGGGTGCTAGTGGCTCACGCCTGTAATTCTAGCTACTCAGGAGGCTGAGATCTAAGGATCACAGTTCAAAGCCAGCCCAGCAGAAAAGTCAGTGAGACTCTTATCTCAAATTAACCACTAGAATACCGGAAGTGGTGCTATGGCTCAAGCAGTAGAATGTTCGTCTTGAGCTGAAGAGCACAGGGATAGTGCCCAAGTCCAGAGTTCAAGCCCCACGACTTACGAAAAACAAACAAAAAACCTGACTACATGCAACCCAATTAATATGCAGCAATCCCTTGTATTTGATGCACTGACATTTTATAATCTAAAAAGAAAACAAAAAAATCCACTTAAAGTTCTATGAGGGCAGAGTGAGAAAGGTGAGGGGCCCTGGGATTAGACATGTGGGACTCCTGACCTAAGTGGCAGAGTAAGCACCTTCCCCACATCAGGACCTTCATGACACCAAATCTGCACCTTTGTCCTCTGTCAGTGTCCACAATGACTACCCCACTCATATCTGCCACCATTTTCAACTTGAGAGAAGCTTTATGCAAGTTTTGGTTGCCAAGATGCTCAATGACAGAGCTCCCAGAGAAGGGGCTGCTTGCTGGACAGGAAGGCAGTGGTCTCTCCTGCTGCTGAGGTGTTTCCCTTGGAGGCACTTGGCCAACACCCTGCCCAGCACCAAGTTCCACCAGAACTAAGTCATCAGCAACCTGAAGGGTGAGCCAGTCCCAGTCTTGTACTCTAGGGACAGCAGCTTCAGAGACTGCTCTTTCTCACAGGTGCTGCTGCCCAATTAGAAGCAGACCAAAAGAGGCAGGTCAATTCCAGTCGCTATAAGAACTAGCTATTCCTCCAATTTGAAGAAAACACCTATAAATATAGAGACAAGTGTCACTTCATGCACAGCATCCACAAGCTCCACAGCCTAGCCTGCCATCCCAAGTGCAAGATCTAGTACCTTCCATGTCACCAACCTTTGCCTCTATGAGCCCTGCTGCCACTTCATCCACAAAGCCAAGGAACACAGAGCCCTGGCCAGGACCTTTCTTCAGACCTTCCCTATCTCCAGCATAGCTTTAGCTTTGCTGGATTTTCCAGTGCCAATGAGACTGCTGCCACCACGAGGCTGCTAGATAGTCCCACGTCGATCATCCCAACACCCATCCTGATTGCCGATGACCTCCTGGGTTCACCCAACCTTCCTGATGGCACCAATAACCCCTTCACCTTCTAGAGTCAGGTATTTGTTCTTTACCTCTTTCATGGGGCTGCCTTTCATGTCTACCCCACCACCTTCCTATTCTGATCCATGTCTGAGTTCTCTCACATATTTGATTCTCATGCCACCCCTCAGAATTCTCTCTTGGGTCAAGGCTACCTGTGCAGTACAGCAGGAGCCATGCTGGGTCAGATTCCCCCATCTTGGACAATTCAGGAGACCTGCCCATTTTCAGCAAACTTTCCATCTCATATGACTAAAGCACCAGGGTAAGGAGGGACACCCCCAATCCATTCCTTCTACTCCCCTTCCTCCTGCACCACATCCTAGATCCAATTAATCACCAAAAAACCTGGAAGTGACCTGTATTTCAAGTGGTACAGTACTAGCTTCATGCTAAATGAAGCTCAAGGATAGCTCCTATCCTGAATTCAAGCACCAAGACCACCACAGAACATCAACAATAAAAAGATGAGTGATTTGGAAATGGAAAAAGGCCTTTAAATTCAAGTAGATCCACTGAAATGGAAAAAATAACCCTGTCCTATGACTAAAGGACTCAATATTGTACTTTATTTTACTTTTTATCAGTTGTGGAGCTTTAGTCATGGCCTGGGCAACGTCCCAGAACTTTTTTGCTCAAGACTAGCACTCTACTTCTTTAAGCAACAGCTACACATCTGGTTTTGGGGGTGGTTAATTAGAGTAAGAATATCACAGACTTTCTTGCTCAGGCTGGCTTTGAATTGTGATCCTCAGATCTCAGCCTCCTAGAAGCTAGGATAACAAATGTGAGTCATCAGTGCCCAGCTAGGACTTAATATTTCTAAAAGAGGGCTGGGAAGTTGGCTCAGTGGTAGAGCGCTTGCATTGCATGCCTGAGGCCCTGGGTTCAATTCCTCAGCACCACATAAGCAAAAAGAAAAAAGCCAGAAGTGGCGCTATGGCTCAAGTGGTAGAGCGCTAGCCTTGAGCTGAAGAGCTGAGGGACAGTGCCCAGGCCCAGAGTTCAGGCCCCACAACCGGACCCCAAAAAATAAAATATTTCTAAAAGAGCAGTACTTTTCAAATTGCCTTTGCATTCAAAATACCCCTTACAAGATTGTGACCTGGGTTTAAATTAATTGCAAAATTCATTCTAAAATGTGTAAGGGACTATAAGAAATCCTAAACAAACTAATTGGATACTGCAAAAACAAGAGGAAGTTAAGTAGGGGAGGATGACTCACATCTGTGATCTTCGCTACACAGAAAGAAGAGATCTGAGGACGGTAATTCAAAACCCACCTGAGGAAGAAAAACCTTTCCAAAAATTATTTCCAAAAAAACAACAACAAATATCCAAAATTGGAGCTATGGACAAGAGAAAAAACTGTTCAAGGACAGTATTAACATGTACTTTTCCTTTTTCCTGTATATGTTTTTCTTTAGTTTAAAATTGCCATTGCCCAAATTTTGTTTCTCTGATATATTTATCTTTCATGCCACCTTGGAATTTGAACTCAGGACCTTGCTCTCTTGCTTATTTTTTGTTCAACACTTGTACATAGAACTTTAGCTACACCTCTAGTTCCTGACTTTTACTGATTCATTGAATAAGGATCTTTAAGATTTGTCTGCAGGTGCTGCTTTGAACCTCCATCTTTAGAATATGCCACTTTAGAAGCTACAATTAGTGAGATGGTCCATGACACCTGGCAAGTCATTTTCCATTTATGCAAGTCTTCTTTCTCCTATTTATGATGTATTTTATGTCAGTGTTCATATTTCTTATGTATCTTTTTTCCAAATTTTTTATTGTGATTGATTACATAATTTCATAAATTTCAAAGTATTTTGGGATAGTGATGCTTAGTTAAAGTCACAAACACATTCTAACACTCATGGGACAAATTGCCTATCATGGTCCATGAAGTTTATGATTTCTATGGGCTTTGACTATACAGTTATTTCTTCCATATTGAGTGATATTGCATAGTGTCAGCTGTTTTCTCTTTCCCACTCATTTCCTCCCTCCCATCGCTGCCTTTAAGTTGCTTGGTTTGTTTTGATCAATGTCCGGTGCAGCCGATGGGTCCCACTGTTGTATGTTTTCCCGTTTCCCTCTAGTTCTGTGTCCTCCTCCTAGTTTCCCTCCGATGTGCACATATATACCATATGTGGTCAGCGGCATGGGGTCATTTAGTAATCATTGGACTAGATGAGTGGGGGTTTTTTGTTTCTCGAGTCTTGTTTACTGTGTATGTTCTGGATTTAACATCCACTTATCAGGGAGACCATGTGCCATTTGTCTCTTTCCTCTTGGCTTACCTCACTCAACATGATTTCTTCTAGTTCTATCCATTTCCCTGTGGATGCCATTATTTTATTCTTTCTAATCGCAGCATAATATTCCATTGGATATAAATACAATTTTTTGATCCATTCATCTGTAGTGAGAGCATCTGGGTTTTTTCCATATCCTGGCTATTGTGAACAGTGCTGCAATAAACATGGAGGTGCATATGTCCTTGTATCCTGGTTCCTGTTGTTCAGGATAGATGCCTAAGAGTGGTTAGTGCATGGTGACAGGCTGGAGTCCACTTTTAGTTTTCTGCATGTGGCCGCCCAGTTTTCCCAGCACCAGTAGTTGAAGAGGCTGTGCTTCTTCCACTGTATGTGTTTGGCTCCTTTGTCAATTATCAGCTGATTATAGGCATGTAGTTTTGTTTCTGGATCTTCTATTCTATTCCCTTGGTCTTTGGGGGTCTGTTTCTTTTTTTTGGGGGGGGGGGTCTGGTCATGGGGCCTGAACTCTGGGCCTGGGTGCTGTCCCTCAGCTCTTCAGCTCAAGGCTAGTGCTCTACCACTTGAGCCATAGCGCCACTTCCGGCTTTTTTCTTTTTTCTTATGTGGTGCTGAGGAATCGAACTCAGGGTCTCAGGCATGCAAGGCAAGTGCTCTACCACTGAGCCACCTTCCCAGCCCCTCAGGGGTCTGTTTTTGTGCCAGTACCATGCTGTCTTTGTCATTATGTCTCTATAATAGAGTTTGAAGTCAGGCATCGAGATCCCTCCCATGTTTTCTTTTTTGCCTAGAATTATTTTGGTTATTCTAGTTCTTTTGATGTCCATATGAATTTTTGGACTGTTTTCTTTCTGTATTTCAGCAATGTACATCATTGGGATTTTAATAGGAATTGCATTAAATTTGTATATTAATTTTGGCATTTTCACTACATTGTCTGCCTATCCAAGAACAGGGAAGGTCTTTCCACTTTCTGGTGTCCTCTATAATTTCTTTCTTTAAGTTTTTATAGTTTTCATTAAACAGTTCTTTTGCATCTTTGGTTAGGCTAATTCCTAAATATTTTATTTGGGGGGGGTATTGTGAATGAGGCCGTTTCCTTGATTTCCCTTCCTGCTTGTACATTGTTTGTGTACAGGAAGGCAACTGATTTTTGTGGGTTGATTTTGTATCCTGCTACTTTGCTGAATTAGTTTATAAGTTCTAAGAGCTTGAGGGTGAAGTTTTTGGGATCATGGAGGTATAGTATCCTGTCATCTGCCCAAAGAGATCATTTAACTTCTTCCTTCCCTATGCGGATCCCTTTAATGTCTTTTTCTTGCCTTATTGCTCTGGCTAAGGTTTCCAGAAGTATATTGAAGAAGAGTGGAGAAAGTGGGAATCCTTGCCTTGTTCCTGATTTTAGGAGAATTGGTTGTTTTCCCCATTAAGTATAATATTGGCTGTTGGTCTATCGTATATGGCTTTTATTGTTTTAAGGAATGTTCCTTCTATTCCTATTTTTCCCAGAGATTTTAACATGAATATTGTCTCATATCAAAAGCTTTTTTTCTGCATCAATGGAGATAATCATGTGGCTCTTGACCTTGGGTCTGTTGATATGATGGATTACATTTATTAAATTATGTAGGTTAAACCATCCATGCATCTCTGAGATGAAGCCTACTTGGTCATGATGTATGTTTTTTTATATGTTTCTGGATTCTGTGGGATAGAATTTTGTTAATGATCTTTGTCTGTGTTCATCAAGAAGATTGGTCTGTAGTTTTTTGTTGTTGCTGTTGTTGGGTCTTTGCTTGGGTTGGGGATGAGTGTGATATTGGCATCGTAGAATGAGTTTTGGATAGCTCCCTCTTTTTCTATTTCATAGAAGAGGCTGAGGAGTATGGGTGTTAGTTCCTCATTAAAAGTCTTACAGAATTCCGTAGTGAATGCATCTTGTCCTGGGCTTTTCCTTGTTGGAAAACTTCTGATTGCTTCCTTTATCTCATTGTAAGATATTGGCTTTTTTAATTGATTCGTTCTTTGCTCAGATTGGGTAACTTGTATTTCTCTAAAAATGCATCCATTTCTGATAGGTTTTCTTTCTTTAGAGAGTATGGATTCTGGATATAGTTCTTTAGAATTGCTTGGATGTCTTGGGTATTTGTTGTGATTTTTCCCGTGGCATCCCTGATCTTGTTAATTTGGGTTTCCTCTCTTAAGTAATCTTGCCAAAGGTCCATCAATTTTATGTATTTTTTTTAAAAAAACAGCTTTTTGTTTTATTAATTTTATTTATAATTTTCTTAATCTCTAGCTCATTAATTTCAGCTCTTAATTTGGTAATCTGGTTCCGTCTAGTAACTTTAGGTTCCACTTTTTTCATGTTTTTCTAGTAGTTTACAACATGGGATTATTTACTTAGTCCATCTCTATTTTCTTGATGTGGACACTAAGGGCAATAAATTTGCCCCCTCAGGAATGCTTTTGCTGTGTCCCACAGGTTTCTTGATGTGTATTCATTTTCATTGAATTGTGGGATCCTATGTATCTTGTTAAATATTTTCTCCCCAAACTAGATTTTTGATGTTATTTAGGGTGAAATTTTCTTAGATGTTTGCATGAAGCACAATGGATGTGTAATGATACTTGAATTCACTGTTGGAAGAGAGTTCCATGTACCACTACATTTACTCTGGCATTTGTCCCAATTGACAGATTATGAGCTTGAGGATCAAGGAGGAACACCTTTCTAGGATGTCTGGTCTGCTATGTCTGCTATGTCCTAGAGCTAGAGGCATGGCCTGGACTTTTGCCACTGCCTATGCATTTAATAGTTGCCTCTATATTCAGTAGATTCTCTTGTACAGCTACAGGTATTTCAACCCACTCAGGACCCATGTGCCTGGGTCATCAGATTATAGGAAGAAAAAATCCACAGTATATAGGATTCAAGAATTGTACAACATAAATATTGACATTTTAATAGAGTTAGAAGAGTAAATAAAATAAACATTTTACATCAATCATGACAAAAAGTAAAATAGATATTTTCCCAGGGAGGGGAGAAGGAACCTATAACACTAGATCTTCCTATAAGTTGCCTATAAGCAGAAATGCTAGGTCAGGGTAGTCAAAGGGATCTACCACCTCATTACAGAAAGGCTTCTCTTCCTGAGTTGAGGGAGGGACATATTCAAATTTCTCCATTGGAGATTGGTTTTCCTGCAGCAGATACTCTGTGAGGACAGACTCCCTTTCCTCAACCGAATCAAGCTTTGAGACATCACTTATTGGTGCTTCTGAACACAGACTGGGGAAATTTTCCTCAAACCCCACAAGTGCTGGTTTATCCTTCTTGCCAAGACATGTCCTGATTTGACTCACCTGGAGCTGATCTAGGCAGACTGTGAAAGTCAAGTTAATAAATTCTGGATCTTCTTCCACTGGAGTACCTGCAGGTTCATCTGCGTCATGTGTAGGGTTCAGAACAAGTGGGACATCCACAGGACTCGAAATATGCTTGGTCTTTTCTGCAAATGGCCTTATCTGCTCTACATTCACATTCTTTCTGGAGTCCAGTGATGACTCCAGATCTCCATCATCACCATTGGTGACGCCACTGAGGGTTCTTTATTTCGAATTCAGAGAAAGCTGCTCTATGGTGATCGAAACCTGAGAATGTAAATAAGTAAAGGATTCTTAGAGTGGAGTCTATAAGTTCAGGTGTAATTAAACTGCCATGAGGTTTTAATGAAGAAAGCTATTGAACTTGAGTTTGGACTGAACAGTGGTGAGAAGGTAGGGAGTTTCTAATCAGCACCGATGCCTGAATATTTTCAAAAAGAAACAGGCATTACCTGGCAGAGAATATCCATAAAAGGACATTTTGTCAAGCTGGGTAGTACTAAGGGCTCCTGGCCAATCACCATCCCGAGAAGCCCATCCCTAGGGGCCTAGTTTCGATCACTACTCACAAAGTCTTGGCACCTATACAAGGACTCCTCTTTTTTCTAGCTCTGATAAATCATGTGTCACTCCACTGGTCAAGAAGGATGTGTAAGAGGAAGAGCAAGTCCAAGAGTGCAAGTTGAATATGACATAGTATATGAGTTTATTCAGGGTGTCTTGGTTCATGGGCTCATAGTAGTCATCAGTGGAAAAGTCCATCCGCAAAGTGAAGATGGAATAAAGGGTTCTGGGAGCAGATTGGTGGCAAGGTGAGAACCTGCCCTCCCCCTTCTCTGCCTCCCATAGCCCCTTTCTTACAAACCCCATGCAGAGGCTGTCCATCCTCTATGCAGAGGTGCATTTATTAGGAAGTGGGAGGAGATTCCTGGGATTAGGATGCTTCTCACAACCCAGTTCTAAGAAGCTGCTGCAAGACAATTCTCCATATTTCTCACTGTGGGTTGTTCCCCCCAGGATATGATTCTCTGCACACAATATTCCCTTGTCATTGATGAGAGACCACAACCACACCCACACCTATGCCATCTGCCAACTACTAAAGTCCCAAACCTTAACTCCCTGGTGGAAATCATAAATAGTGTGCAAAGGAGAAATGTGTACTTTGAATCAGAAGCCTCAAAGATACCCAGTTTGCTAGGAGAGGCCTTCTCTTTGTGCCAGAGTTCACTTACTTCTTGTTCATCTTCCTTACAGTTAGGGCAGAGGGATCTGTACCTATGGGAGGACAGGAGAACATCACTTTAATGGCTCCTCTTTTCAGAACTAACAGGACACCTAAGGATCTGGCTAAGTCCCAGATGGGAATGTGAAACTGAGAGACAACAGTGAAGTATGTCTATTCAGTCCTGTGAAAATTCTGCTAAGAGGCTTATAGAAGTCTGTTCAAAGTAAATGTGCCAATGATTCACCTCCAATCTTAGCTAATCAGGATGCAGAGATCTGAGAATCACCGTTTGAAGCAAGTCTGGCAGAAAAATTTGAAGACCCTTATCTAAAAGGCAGAAATGACCCTGTGACTCAAATGGTAGAGTGCTAGCTGTGAGCACCAAAAGATTGGTACTTAGACCCTGAGTTCAAGTAGCAAGACATAAAATGTAAATGGTTCAGGGCTTACAAATGGAAGGCATCCCTTGTAGGGAGCCGGGGCGAGACTCCGCCCACTCCCTTGCAGCTTTGAGGTAACCACCCCATATTAGACGGTGCTTGGCGGGACGCCTGGGCTGTGCGCGTGCGCGAGCCAGGTAGAGTCCCCAGCCAATCCCATGACACCTGGTGACGGTGAAAGGCAGGCGACCAACAATAGACCGACCCACGTTCCTATTTCCCTATATAAGCGGCTATGTTTCGGGTGCACGCTATCTCGCGCCCAAGCTCTCCTACAACTAAAAGGCTCTCCAATAAAGCGTGATCTGAGAAGACTCCTGGTGTGGTGGTTGTTCTTTCTCGCTGGTCGAGTAGACGGTCGCTACAAGTGGTGCCGAAACCCGGGAACGAACCAGGGACGGGACCCGTGCGAGAGGCCGAACCGGAGCCAGAACTCAACACGCGGAGAGGGGACGTCGGTAAATATCCCCCGGTATGCTGTTCACTGTAGATTTAGATATTTATTGGTTGCTTGCATTGCTTCTTCCTTTGTGGCTTGTCTTTTTGATGGTGCGCACTTGCCTCGAGGAGGGAGGGTTTGATTTAATCCAGGAAGGATGCAAAGTACTAACGCAGCATCAGGATAGTCTATCAGAGTCAGCATACAGTAAGGGGGAGGAAAATAGGCCTAAAAGAAAAAGGGAAAAAAGACAAAAGGATCCTAAAGAATTAAAGCAGGAGGGACTGCAGCCCTCACAAAAGGAGAAGGGTTTTAGGGAGGGGGCCTCAAGGAGACCCCCATGCCCTTCTTTAAAAGCAAACCGGTTCTCAGCCCTACATGTGGAAGGGCGGGACCAAGAATATAGTAATCTTGTGAGTGACTCAGAGGAAGAAATGTTAGAGGAGGAGGGAGAACAGCTTGATCCAGCTGATAGTGAAGACTTAGAAGAGGCTGCGGCGGAGCACGAGGCAGACAGATATGGGGGGTGGCGCCCCCTAGGGGTGGGAGTACCGCAGCAGCCAGGGAGAGGAAACGGAGCTGCCCCTCACCCGTCGGCCCCCCCTCCGTGCCCGCCGGCAGGGAAGAGTCACTTTATAAAAGAAAATACCTGGTCGCGGCTGGCAGCCGCTTTCCCAGTTTTTGAAAATCCAATTACTGCTGAAAGAAATTTTGAGCCGGTTTCCTACTCCCAGTTAAAAGATTTAGTTGAGGCAGTCAGGACTTATGGAGTGACGGCTAATTATACCACTGCCCTGCTCCGAAGACTGACCGTCAATGCCATGACGCCCACGGACTGGTTTGAGGTAGCCCGTACCTGTCTCAATCATGGGCAGTTCCTCGATCTCCGGTCTATTGTTCAAGACAAGGCTCAAGCCCAATACAGACAAAATGTCCGTGACGGGCACCCGGACTGGACCGTAGACATGCTTCTAGGGCAGGGAATCTACTCGGTAGACCAGACAGGATATCCCTTTGAAGTATACCGCCAGGTAAACGAGGTTTTTTACAGGTCCTGGCGAGCCCTCCCAAACAAGGGAGAGGTGGCTGGCAACCTAACAAAAATCATGCAGGCCCCTAATGAGCCATTTTCTGATTTTGTTGCCCGTATGCTAGAGACAGCCGAGCGGGTATTAGGAAATCTGGAAACAGCCATGCCATTTGTACAACAAATCATTTTTGAACAAAGCACCAAGGAATGTCAGAGGGCAATTACCCCAGTAAGAACCCAAAGCCTAGAAGCTTGGTTAAAAGCCTGCAGAGAAGTAGGTGGCCCCCTGACCAATGCGGGGCTGGCAGCTGCTGTCTTGTCGGCTGCCGGGGCCGCAAAAGATAGTAAAGGAAAAGGGTGTTTCCGGTGTGGTCAGTTGGGACATTTTAGACAGCAATGCCCACAAAATGCTGGTCCTGCACAAAACATACCCAGGCCGCCAAGGACTCCAGGAGTGTGTCCTCGTTGTAAAAAGGGAAAGCATTGGGTCAACGAATGCAGGTCAGTTAGAGACATCAATGGACATTTTATACCCCAAATTACTCCAAACACTAATTCGGAACAGGAGCCAAAAAACGGAGAAAAGGGCCCTCGTCCCCAGGGCCCGAAAGTTTATGGGGCATTTCAGACTCTGGCTCCTGGACAGCACCCGCAACAACCCCCCAGCCAAGAAGAGCAACCTCAGGCTCCGCAGGGTTGGACCTCTGTGCCACCTCCGGACGGTATTAACACAGCAGATGGGAGTCCAGATTGTGGAGACAGACATGACAGGACCCCTAGATGAAGGCACTGTAGGAATAGTTTTAGGACGCTCCTCCTCCACAATGAGAGGATTAATAATTTTCCCGGGAGTAATTGACCCTGACTATACGGGGACTATCAAGGTCCTCTGCCATGTCCCCCATGGAGTGGTGTCCATTTCTCCCGGGGACAGAATCGCACAGCTTCTGCTTTTGCCTTCTCTTCATGGCAACTTCCCTGCTAAGGAGATAGAGAGAGGAGATAAAGGGCTAGGCTCCACTGGAGTCGACCTTACATGCCTATCCATAACTTTAGACCAAAGACCCATGCTAACTCTCCAAGTGGAAGGGAGAAGATTTGAGGGACTGGTGGATACAGGGGCAGATCGAAGCATCATCCAAAGAGGGGAGTGGCCAAAGCAATGGCCAACTCAGAAATCCTCCCAGACCTTACAAGGGCTGGGCTATGCCGATGCCCCACAGTTAAGTGCAAAAGAATTGACTTGGAGAACAGACGAAGGCCAAGTTGGAAAAATGCAGCCATTTGTGGTAGACGTCCCTGTCAATCTTTGGGGAAGAGATGTGCAGCAACAGCTAAAGCTAACTTTAACTAATGATTATTCTGAGGCCAGTCAGAATATGATGAAACAGCAAGGATTTGTGCCAGCCTTGGGGCTTGGTCGGCGTCTCCAAGGACGCAAGGAGCCGATAGAGCCACTTCCTAAACAGGACAGGAAGGGTTTGGGTTTTTCTTAGGGGCCTCTGAAAACAAAGCTTCCACTGAAGGTGCGGTACCCATACCTTGGTTAACGCAAAAGGTGGTGTGGGTTCCTCAGTGGCCCCTCTCTCGAGAAAAATTGGAAGCGGCTCAAACTCTTGTCCAGGAACAGCTGCAGCTGGGGCATGTTGAGCCTTCAGTGTCATCTTGGAATACCCCAATTTTTGTGATCAAAAAGGCCTCCGGAAAATGGAGATTATTACATGACCTTAGAGCAGTAAATGCCCAGATGCAAATTATGGGACCCATCCAAAGGGGACTTCCACTGCTCTCTGCGTTACCTAGAGAGTGGCCTATTTTAGCTTTAGACATTAAGGATTGCTTTTTTTCCATACCTCTTTATGAAAAGGATAGGGAGCGCTTTGCCTTTACTTTGCCCTCGGTTAATCATGAAACCCCGGATGCTCGCTATCAGTGGAAAGTTCTCCCCCAAGGGATGGCTAATAGCCCAACAATTTGTCAATTGTTCGTGGGGGCTGCATTAACCCCTGTTAGGGAAAAATTTCCAAAAGTACGAATTGTCCATTATATGGATGATATCTTGTTGGCTGCTCCCTCGGTAGAGACTCTTCATAAAGTGTTTGGGCAGGTAACGGAGACCTTAGCTAATAAAGGATTGATTATTGCCCCTGAGAGGGTTCAGCAGACTAGTGTTGTTCAATTTCTGGGAACCATTGTTTCTCCTACTGAGATTAAACCACAAAAACTTTCCATTCGAACTGGTCATCTTAAAACACTTAATGATTTTCAGCAATTGGCAGGAGATATTAATTGGATAAGGGGGTTTCTTAATCTCCCTCGGTCAGAGTTGTTACCTTTATTTGCTATTTTGGAGGGCGACCCTGAAGTCACCTCCTCTAGATCCCTGACACCTTTAGCACTAAATTCCCTACAAAAGGTTGAGGCAGCTTTGTCTAGGGCTCAACTTTCACGGGTTGATTTAAAATTACCTATTGATTTATGTATATTAAAAACAGAAAATTATCCCACGGGGGTTCTTTGGCAAAATGGCCCCTTATTGTGGCTCCACGGCAATTCTGTGGGAGCAAAAACTGTTCAATATTTTCCTGAATTAGTGCCTAAACAGGCAATTTTGGGTATATTGTTTAATGCACTTTGCAAAAATTCCAGATAAATTAATTATTCCATACACCCGTGAGCAAGTTGAAATTTTAGCAGCCACAATGGTTATGTGGGCAATTCTTGTTTGCTCATTTCCAAATGTAATTGATAATCATTATCCTAAGCATCCTCTGCTCGCCATAGTTAACAAAAATTTAGTGTATTTTCCTGTTGTCACTTCAAAGGAGCCCTTGGTTGATGCTCTGACTTTCTTTACGGATGGATCAAAATCTGGACAAGGTGCCTTTTTTGTTCAAGGACACAAACAGCCGGTAGTCTTTAATTTTCGGCCGAATGCCCCACAGGCTGTTGAATGTTTAATTGTGCTTGAAGTTTTTAAAAGATTTGATCAAACTTTTAACTTATTTTCTGATTCATTATATGTTGTAAATGCCGTTGCTTCTCTTGAAGTTGCTGCTTCAGTTAAGCAGGCCAGTACAATTTCTAATGTTTTGTTACAGATTCAGTGCCTTATCTTAAACAGAAAACATCCTTTTTATATTGGACATATTCGTGCCCACTCTATGTTGCCGGGCCCGAAGGCAAAGTGTAATGATTTGGTGGACCAGGCAACACGGGCTATGGCTCTGGTTGCTGCTGATCCTGTAGAATTGGCAAAAGACTTTCATAGATTGTATCATATACCTGCTAATACCCTTAGGAAAAGATATAATTTGTCCAGGCATGTGGCAAGAGATATTGTTAAAGCCTGTAAATCTTGTGTTACCTTTCTTCATCCTCCCCATGTGGGGGTAAACCCCAGGGGGTTGAGACCAAACGCCCTATGGCAAATGGATGTTACTCATCTGACGGAATTTGGTAAGTTGAAATATTTACATGTGTCTGTGGACACCTTTTCTGGTGTCATTCATGCCACACCTCTGGCAGGAGAAAAGGTGTCTCACGTCAGAATACACTGCTTAGAAGCTTGGGCAGCTTGGGGAAAGCCCCTTAGACTTAAGACGGATAATGGCCCTGCTTATACTTCCCATGGTTTTCGCGCCTTTTGCGCACAAATGCAGGTTGCCCACACCACCGGATTGCCCTACAATCCTCAAGGACAAGGTATAGTGGAAAGAGCTAATCGAAGCATAAAAGAAATGCTTCAAAAGCAAAAAGGGGGAATTGCTGAGTCCGCGTCCCCCAGGGAAAGACTTTCTCTTGTGCTCTTTACCCTTAATTTTTTAATTCTAAATGACAACGATCAGTCTGCCGCAGATCGGCATATGACAAGAGACTCCATGGATACTAAAGACATGGTTATGTGGAAGGATGTTATTAATAATAAATGGTGTGGACCGGATCCGGTAATAACGAGATCCAGGGGAGCTGTTTGTGTTTTTCCACAGAGTCAAGAAGTACCTCACTGGGTGCCAACGAGACTGACCAGGCCGGTGGAGACTGCAGCAGAACCCCCTCTTGAAGATGCAGCTGATCTTCCTGCTGTTAGCAACAGTGCTAATAGCAATCCCTGTTATAGCTAAAGCAATGATGCTGTGGGCTGTTACAATTTACTGACTGGATTGCCTCTGCAGTGTCCTTTTCCAAAGAGCGGGTGGGAGTCGGAATGTTTTTAGCCTGCTGCTTGGGAGGATGCGTGGTCTGCCTATGATTGGTCTGTCGCCTTCGAGCCCAAACCAGAAGGGACAAGGTTGTTATCTTGCAAGCATTAGCCGCTTTGGAGAGTGGATCCTCACCCCAGATTTGGCTGTCGGCCCTAAGAGGCAGTTAAGCCTTACCATTCTGCATAGCCTTAGCACCCCGAGGGATCAGGGGATCCCATTGCACCGGACAGGTATGCAATTTGCAATTTGGGACAGGGTGCAAGGCAAGTGCACTGCACTTGAGGAGATGGTTCTCATCTCCTCAAGAAGAGCATGCTGGGTTGCAAGTGGGTTGATGCCCAAGATCCCACCTCTGCAAAAAAGGCATCGGACGGGCCTGGTCATCACTGGGGAAGGAGCCCCTCAGGCGAAGGCCAGTGCAAGGTCCTCTCATTAATGTTTTAGACAGAGGCCCAACCTCTACTCTTACCTGTTGCCAAAAAACAAAGAAGGGGGAACTGTAGGGAGCCGGGGCGAGACTCCGCCCACTCCCTTGCAGCTTTGAGGTAACCACCCCATATTAGACGGTGCTTGGCGGGACGCCTGGGCTGTGTGCGTGCGCGAGCCAGGTAGAGTCCCCAGCCAATCCCATGACACCTGGTGACGGTGAAAGGCAGGCGACCAACAATAGACCGACCCACGTTCCTATTTCCCTATATAAGCGGCTATGTTTCGGGTGCACGCTATCTCGTGCCCAAGCTCTCCTACAACTAAAAGGCTCTCCAATAAAGCGTGATCTGAGAAGACTCCTGGTGTGGTGGTCGTTCTTTCTCGCTGGTCGAGTAGACGGTCGCTACAATCCCTACTGGCTCAGAAGTCATTTAGCCACCTTTGACACCCTAGCCCTTTCTCTGATTACATTATTTCACAGGCCTCCAGGATTACTACTGAAAACTTATTTACAAATGGTAAATGTGATTTCCTGGAGCCTCAGCTAGGTGAGAGCTACTGGCTCATGCCTGTAATCCTGGTTTGTCACAGATTTCTAAAGCTCCAATAGCTTCTGAGGGAAATGAAATGTCCTGGCTGGCCAGTCTTAAGAAATTAGTCATGGTGTGTTTTTCTTTGTCTTATGCCAAGTTCTTGTGAGAAGAGCCCAGTGAAACAAACAGTCTCAGATTGGAGCCAGTACTCCCAAGACTCATCCATGAGGGCTGGCTGAGCAGCCCCAGATTGAAAGAGGAGCACTCACTTTTTAAACATAACAGCCAGCACTTGCTCCATTTTCCCACAGCCTATAGTTGTATAGGAAGTTTTGAATAAAGAAGAGATCTCCTTTCTGGTGGGCAGGGACTAGGTTAATTACAAGCCTCTCCAGGCCTGCCTCCAAGCTCCATAATTTACAGGGTATATCCCAGGTTGGAGCCGACTCCTTTTCACACTAAGGTGGTAAAAAGAATGGATCTTTCAAACATGGAATTGGGAGCACACTTCAAATTGAGTAACTGTAATAGAGTGGATTGAAAACTACCTAGAAAGAATTATTTCAATATAGACACTTAAAAGCACACTAGAAGATGGTTCTAGTCTGAGTAAGATGAGATCAAATAGGTTTCCTATCATGATTACACCTCGCCTGAGTTGCTCTGTATTTCTCTTGGTTTCTACTTGGACAAAGGCCTGAGAAACTAGATTTGGTTCTTGGCACTGATCCAATGTCTGAAGCTTTGAGTGATGCACTCACTCTTGCCTGAGACCAGAGTCTCCTGACTTTTTTTTGGGGGGGGGGCGTCATGGGGCCTGAACTCTGGGCCTGGGCGCTGTCCCTCAGCTCTTCAGCTCAAGGCTAGTGCTCTACCATTTGAGCCACAGCACAACTTCCAGCTTTTTTCTTTTTGCTTATGTGGTGCTGAAGAATTGAACCCAGGGCCTCACGCATGCAAGGCAAGCACTCTACCACTGAGCCACCTTCCCAGCCCCAAGTCTCCTGACTTTTGAACACAGAATAAGAACATCTTTCTTGTTCCAGAGCCACAGGCCAAATGAGCTGACTTGAGCAAACTTTCACAGTTTATTATCACAGTTTGCTATCACAGTTCCATGTTCTAATCCACTGTGAGGGAGGCAAGGTCACCTCTCTGGTTCCAATAATCTAAGCTGCTTGCTCACGTAAGACCTTCCCCAAAACAAACGAGTTTGAAATCACCACTTCAACATCACAATATACACATATGGACATAGTAAACAGCATACCTTGTTTGTCGAATCCCCTAGGTACTGGCATGGTCTCAGCTTCAAGGAGCCATTCTTAGGTCAGATCCATGCCTTATTAGTCACTATTCCTATCACTCGGCACAAATAATTTTACTTCTCAGGGCACTCTCAGCCTGCTATGTGCTTCCTGCACATGTTTTTTACATCTATATCTTAGGACATTATTTTGTTTCTGTATCCTAATCTTCTGTTTGCCCTTAAGGGCAGTCATCAGCAAAATATGCAAGTACCTAGAGGTGGGAAGATAAAAGAAGCATTGGTAAACAAACATTACACACATAGATATTTTTACAGGTGTCCATTCTTGTAAGAAAAAAGACTTTTTTAATTCTGTTGCCAAATATTTTATGAAGTAAGGAAGGGGAGAAGGAAAAGGTGCTGCATTGTTTTTATTGTTATGATGACTATTATTTTAAGAATACTACAGCATTTAAGGAATGTTATATGTAAAGCTAGATAGAAAACTGGTATTTAGTTTTTTTTTTTACAAGCTATTTGTTTATACAGTACTTGCCTCTGAAGTCTTGGCTTCTGTGTGCCATGATCTATCCTTTTCCTTCAAGAAATACAAAAATGAATTTCACAAATTGCCGAGATGTTGTCCAATCTCTGGATGTGAATGTAAAATACAATGTTGCTTTAGAGAGAGAGAGAGAGAGAGAGAGAGAGAGAGAGAGAGAGAGAGAGAGAGAGAGAGAGAGAGAGAGAGAGAGAGAGAGAGAGAGTGAGTGTGTGTGTGTGTATGTGTGCATGCTCACACACTCACATGAATGTTTTAGGCTTGTGCTCATGGTTACCTTGAGTATCTTCTGCTCAAAACTAGTGCTCTACTACCTGAGCCAAAACTCCACTTCCAGCTTATTGTAATTAATTGGAGATGAGAGACTCACAGAGTTTCTTGCCCAGTCTGGATTGGAACTGAATCTTCAGTTTTCAATGTCCTGTGTTGCTGGGATTACAGGTAAGAGCCACCAGAATCTGCTGAGAGATCACGAAGGTTGCAAGTTTCAGTCAAGCTTCATAAAACACAATATCCAGCAACTCTAAATCCCTACATGATGGAATATGATGGAATGAGGATAAATTAGGGGGATAGTATACTAGCATAACTTACATCATACCCTGGTCTCAATATCTACCATCACAAAACCAAACAAAATGAGGGAATTTAAAAAAAATCCATCTTATAATAATTTAATTGTGAAAATAATTAAAAAGGGAAAATATTCATATTTATAGGGGATAGTGGATGGCAGAATAAGTAAAGGAAAATTGTATACTGCAGGAAAATTATTCTCTGGTATTGTCATGGTGGATATATGGTAATGCTTTACAAAGCAGCAATAAATAAAGATATATCTACTACCTATAATCTAACATGTCTCTATCCCTATCCACTTCCAATCCTTTAGTGAACATTATCAATTTATGGATGTTTATGGGATATTCCAAAATAACAAGTAGAGTCACGATGTTACCAAATTACATTGGTAATCAAAGTTTTAAGAGATGAAAGTGCGCTGGGAAGGTCGCTCAGTGGTAGAGCGCTTGCCTTGCATGCCTGAGACCCTGGGTTGGATTCCTCAGCACCACATCAGCAAAAAAGAAGAATAAAAAATACATGCAGACAAGGCAAAGCTTTCAGGTGCCCTTCTAATTACTTCTAAAACCCACAACATAAAAGATCTCATTGAGATAAACAGATGGACACACAACTGTAATCCCTTTACTCAGAAGGTTTTGGCAGGAGGATTGGAGTATGACTCAAATGTGGTTGACACACCAAGACCTAAGGCAAAGCACATCAAAAATGAACACATGAATAAATAAAATATCAGTCCCATGAACCCCTGCCTTATCTTCTTTACTCCCTAGGTCCAGGATTATGGTGTTCACCACATCATAACCTGTTTAGTTATTTTAAGAAACAGATGGATGCCGGGCACTGGTGGCTCACGCCTGTAATCCTAGCTACTCAGGAGGCTGAGATCTGAGGATCTCGGTTCAAAGCCAGCCCTGGCAGGAGAGACCGTGAGACTCCTATCTCCAATAAAAACCACCAGAAAACCGGAAGTGGCACTGTAGCTCAAGTGGTAGAGTGCTCGCCTTGAGCTGAAGAGCTGAGGGACAGCACCCAGGCCCAGAGTTCAAGCCCCATGACAGAAAAAAAAAGAAACAGATGGTTTTCCCTGATGCAAAGGGTCAGAAAAGGGTAAATGGTGTTCAGAGTCCTTTGGTGGAAACCAAGTCCTTAGCACAAAATGCAGGGATGTTCTTATTGGTTTGTTCCAATGTAAACACAGAAGATGGGCTCCAAACCCCAAGCCCCTGGACAGCAATGTCTCTGTGCAATACTAGGGTGAAGGCAGTTCCAGACACCAGAGGAAGAGCTGATTCTATGTGAGGATGAAATACAGCAGGGTCAAGCTTACTTCTCAATACACACACACCACCACTACCCTTACCACCATTACCACTACCACCACCACACTAAAGAGTCTTTAGCATTCTGGCCATCTGCCTCTCCCCAAAACTTATGCTATTATACAAGTTATTCCAAGACAAACTCATCAGTGTTGAAGGGATTGAGTTGCCACTGTTCTTTCTACACCTTCCAGTGATTCGTGTTTCAAACTAGAAAGGTCTAAGGTGACCACATAACTGCCTAAGTTGAAATGATGTTTGCATGGAGACCTAGCTATGTAATGGTGGACAAGCTGCATAACTTCAATCCTCAGGGTTGTTTTAATCTGCAAATAAATAGGGATTAGTATAGGGGTGCATGCCTGTTTACCTATTTATGGACAGAAGGAGAATAGCAGACCACAGCCAAACCAATGTGAAAGAAAATGGGAAGAAGCAAAAGGACTGGAAGCGTGGCTACAGTGGTAATGTTGAGGTGCTGCCCTAACTTGTGGAGAGCCCTGAACATAATACCACTGGAATTCACCAAAGCAAATTGAAATACCTCAGAATGCCTGATAAAATGTCTGTAATAAATAATGAAAATATAAACATGTGTCACCCATCCCCTCACCCCCTAGTCCCCATATCCTATGCAGGACAGAGCTGAAAGCTCAGTAAAGACTTGGTGCTAAGGATACAGGCCTGGGATGGGCCTAGTGTGGCCAGAGTTGCTCTGACAGGTACAAGTTACCAAGGAAGAATGCATAGGTTGTCCTTCCTCACACATGTGTTCATTGCCTTCTCCAGGCTACGGGATGAACATGTCTGAAAGCACAGATAAAAATGTGCTATGCAGCTGGGAATATGGTTTAGTGATAGAATGCTTGCCTAGCATGCATGAAAGTCTGGGTTCGATTCCCCAGTACCATATAAACAAAACAAACAAAAGAAAGGTAGAAATTGCAATGTGGCTCAAGTGGTAGAATGCTAGCCTTGAGCAAAAATAGGCTCAGGAACAGTGCCCAGGCCCTGAATTCAAGCCCCAGGGTTGGCAAAACCAAAAACAATAATAATTAAAAAAAAACTTGGTATTGCCATGTACCAGTGCCTCACGCCTATAATCCTAGCTACTCAGGATGCTGAAATCTGAAGATTGTGGTTCAAAGCCAGCCTGAGAAAGAAAGTCTAGGGGACACTTATCTCCAATTAGCCACCAGAAAACTGGATGTGGCACTGTGGCTCAGATGGTAGAATGTGTGCCTTGAGCTGAAGAGCTCAGGGACAGCACCCAGGCCCTGAATTCCAGCCCCAGAACTGACAAATTAATTAAGTAACATTTTTTTCCACACATATCCTGAGCTCCCAACCCCACAGGTACTGAACATAATATGACCAAAATACAAACTTAAAGTGCACTGAAGACTCAGAGGCCTGGGTAGGAACCTAGAGTCACCAAAGTTGTTCTGGTTAGCACCAACGCACCAAGCAGGAAGGGACTGGATGTCCTTTCTCACATACACCTTCATCTCCTTCTCCAGGCCGCAGAATGAACATGAAAGTATAGATGAAAATTTGATGCAGACTTGGAGAAAGGCGAGTGACCTGGGCAAGATATGAGTTTGCGAGAGCAAGTTCTGATGGGGTCTTTCTAGACCATCCCACATTGGGCCACATACCATGAACCTCTATTAAAGATACCAAGCTTCCATACTCTCCACATTTTATCCTACAGTCAGAAGAAGACAACATGCGGGCTGGGAAGGTAGCTCAGTGGTAGAGCACTTGCCTTGCATGCATGAGGCCCTGGTTTCGATTGCTCAGCACCACATAAACAAAAAGAAAAAAAAGCCGGAAGTGGCGCTGTGGCTCAAGTGGTTAGAGTGCTAGCCTTGAGCTGAAGAGCTGAAGGACAGCGTCCAAGCCCAGAGTTCAGGTCCCACGATTGGACCAAAAACAAAACAAAAAAAGAAGACAACATGCATCAAAATCTTGATGGCCAGGCTAAGAGCTGAGGTGCTTGCCTAGCTTATGAGAGGTCATGGGACACAATACCACTGGAATTTACCAAAAAGAAATAGAAATAATTTTGAATGCCTAATAAAATGTGTATCAAACCTATATGATGAAAACAAAAATCTTTTTGTGTTGGTCCTGGGGCTTGAACTCAGCCTAGGTGCTTTTCTTGAGGTTTTGTTTCCCTTTTGGGGGGAGAGGGGGGAAAGGAAGGGGACAGTTGGTGATTATTGAAGAAAAAGGACTTTTCTACCTGGCTTGGGTTCAAACTGCAATCTTCAGAGCTTCACCTCTTGAGTAGCTAGGAAAGCAGACATGAACCACTAGCACCTGGCAGAAATGTTTTCCACAGATCCCTTTATGCCCTAACTCACTATCTTCTCCAAAGCAAGATTTGTTGAGGTCCAGCCAAACCATACTACATTAGGCCTTACACCCAGATCCTACACTCATAATTCCAGGCTTCTGAACCCTTTGCATTTTCTCATCACCCAGGACCTGAAGCCAAAGGAAGTCTCTGTAGAACAAGGGTTCAGCATCCTGGAGCCTCTTTTATGCTGAGTGTGATCTGGATTATGGCTGAGAACAAAAAGAAAAAGACATCTAGAGCACACTTTCTGCTCTCACCTTCTGATACCACCGCCCCGCTTCTAATGAGACAGATCTCAGGTCAGGCCTGACACAGTGATGGTAAGGGACATGACTCAGTGTAAAGGTGCCTACCTAGCTTGAAGGAGGCCATGGAACACAGGATCATTTTCATGGTCTTAACTCTAGACAAAATACTTTCATATGCCTAGTACAATGGGAATAAAACCTAGACACTGGAAAATGAATGTCTTATACAATTTTCCCAACCCCTAGGCTTTGCTAAGGACATGAACACCTTGAACAGGCTGATAATAGATGCAGATTCTGAGTTAATCAAACTAGGAATTGGCCAGAACATGAAGCAGGCCCGGAAAATGAACATGGCCCAGACCAGAGCAGGTCCAGAGTTGAAGTAGGCCAGGTGCAGACCCAGACTCAAAGCAACCAGGACTCCAAGCAGTCAGGACCCAGAGCAGCCCAGACTCAGAGCAGGCATAGAAAAGATGTGGACATACTGGCTGGGAAGGTGGCTCAGTGGTAGAGTGCTTGCCTTGCATGCATGAAGCCCTGGGTTCAATTCCTCAGCACCAAATAAGCAAAAAGAAAAAAGTTGGAAGTTGTGCTGTGCCTCAAGTAGTAGAGTGCTAGCCTTGAGCTGAAGAGCTGAGGCACAGCGCCTAGGCCCAGAGTTCAGGCCCCCGACCGGGACCCCCCCCCCAAAAAAAAAATAAAGAAAAGATATAGGCATAGACTGGACTACAAGGAGGCCCAGGAACAGGTCTGGAATTGGAACCAGCATAGACTCAGAGTGGGCACAGAGTCTGAGGGACCTAGACTAGGAACAGGCTTGGACTCAGACTCAAAGGACACCTGGACTCAGAGTAGGCACAAGAAATGGACTTTGAGGCTCAAGTGGTAGAGTGCTAGCTGTGAGCAAAAGCAGCTCAGGTATAGTGCCCAAGCCCTGAATTCAAGCCCCAGGACTGGCCAAAAAAAAAAAAAAAAAAAGGCTGCGACCTGGAAGGTGGAAATTTGAAGCCAACCTAGGCAGAACAGTCTGTGAGAGTTCATCTTCAATTAACCCATAAAAAGCCATATTGGAGAGGGGGACCAAGATGGCGACGGGGCAGTAGGGAAACGCCACAGCTCTCTCCAACCAAAAAGAGAGTTCGAATTCCAACGCTTAATTTCCCCAAGAGACCGACAACAACAAAAAGACGAACACTCAGAGAAAAACCAGAGGCGGAGAATAACAAAAAAAGGAAGAGAGGAAAAGAAGAATTTCAGAACAGAGAAAAGCAAAGACCCCTCCCCCAACCTTTACTGGCCGCGCGGCAGTGCGCCAAGCCGCCGGCCAACCGGCCCGGCAGGGGCTGCGGGAGCCCCAAGAGACACAGCAGAGACACAGGGGGCCGCTTTCAGATCACCAGGTACTGGTTTGCAGAACAGCAGATCACCAGGAACAGAGAAACCTACCAGCCAGGAGTCTCCACGAGGATCCCACCCCCACCCCTCACTCTCCACCTGAGCAGAGAGGCTCCATCCCGCCAAAGCCGCTCGGCACCAGCAGCGCGACAAAGGGACCTGTCTGCAGACCACCCACCCACCCGATCACGATCGCAACGACCTGGCGGGGCCACTCGGGCCCCAGAGGTACCACGAAGAAACTGCTTGAGCGTGGACACTCTTGACCTGACAGCTTCGACAGAGGCAGAGACAGAAAAGAATCACACAGAGCCACCACCGCCCAACCCAGCCCGGATTGCAACAACGACTGATGACCTACACCACACAGAAATAACCAGCTCCAGGGTGAGTACCCCACAGGGGAAGTGTATCCCTCAAGGGAGACCAGAGCTGGAGGGAATCCCCAGACCCTGACCTAGACTCCCTACCCCAACACCCGGACCACAGGACCCACTAAAACTGGGAACTGTTTGAGAGCTCCACCAGCCCGTGGAGCACACTCAGCTGGCCAGGCTAGAGCAAGAGCACCCCTGGAAGGGAGCTTAAATGCCCAAGCCAGGAACAGCGCCCCTGGGTCAAGACTACCAAGAGTAGAAGAAATTTGAACTGTGTCCCCCAGGCTGTATAACCTAGGTGGTATACACAACAGCACAGCCCTAACGAGTGCGCTCCAGGCTGCATAACCTAGGTGGTATACACATCAGCACAGGCCTAACGAGTGCGCTCCAGGCTGGGGCCGGAACCAGGCCCGGGGATCCGGCGCCTGAACAACACGACCAACTCCTACCAATTGAAGTAAAAAGCTGAGCATACGCCTCAACAGAGGGGAGAAAATCAGGAAACAACACTCCCCCGGAAAGCACTCCTGTGACAACAAAAGACCTGGAGGCCCAGGACAAGAGAAGCCCAAACACCACCAAAACTCCACCGATATACCCTAGACTGGGAATTGGGCAACACAGGCTGCCAGCACCTGATAGTAAGCAGGAGCTCAGACTGTTAAGGCGGCTCAGCAATAGAGTGATAGTCTTGGATGTATGAGGCCCTGCATCTGATTCCTCAGCATCACAAAAGCAAAAAGGGTCAGAAGTGGTGCTGTGGCTCAAATGGTAGGGTGCCAGCCTTGAGCTGAAGAGCTGAGGGAAAGCACCCAAACCTAGAGTTCAAGCCCACAACCAGCCCAAAACAAACAAACAAAAACGCATCAGGAGCCCACAGCAGACTCCAGTATTTGGGAGAGTGCATCCAGAGCATCTGTTCTTCAAAAGAGCACCCGTAGGAGCAAACACAAGCAGTCTAGACTGCTCAACCCTTCCAAAGGCGGGAACTGCCAGCAATCTACAGCAGAGAGCTGAGAATCCTAAGTAAGTCAGAATAGCAGCTGGAAATAGGCTCCCAACAGAACCCAGAGCAGGCACAGACTCTCTCTACCAATACAGAATCAGCAACCAAGCAAAGACAGACACACCAAAACAAAATTGAAGAGCAGTCTCCTGAACCTCCATGCGAAAATCACAGAGAAAAATCACAAGGTTTACTACCACCCAGGACAGCAAGCTCACCTCAAAAGCCAGCAGCCACACAGGGGAGAGCCCCAGTGGGAGCAAAGCAGGAATGGAAGACAAAGGCTACTTCCAAGGGTTGCTGGAGGCAATGACTCAAGAAATAAAGCGAGAAATTGATCAGAAATTGAAAGAGCACAAGGATGAACTATCCAAAGAGATACAGGGTATCAAAGAAGAGATGCATGCAAAAATAGAAGCTGCACAAACCTCAGTAAGAAGTGAGATAAACGCCAAATTAGAGGTAATGCATACCTCATTGAGAGGTGAGATCAGTACTCTGAGAACCAACATTGAATCCATAAAGGGATCCATTTCCTCCATGCAAACCACAATAGAAGCCACTGTCAACAGAGTGAATGAACTAGAAGGTAGAGTGTCAGATACAGAAGACAGAATACACCAACTGGACCAAAAAGTGACAGATATGGAAAAATCACTCAAATTAAACCAAAGGGATATTCAAGAGCAAGCAGATAATGCTAAAAAATTTAACCTTCGCATAATTGGAGTGGACGAAGGTGAGGAATTCCAGAGCAAGGGAATGCAACAACTATTTAACAATATAATCAATGAAAATTTTCCCCACCTCAAAAACGACCATCTTAACTACATCACAAAAGCTTATCGAACACCCAACAAGCAAGACCCCAGAAGAAACACTTCTAGACACATTATAGTAAAAATGATAGATCTGAATAATAAGGAAACAATCCTGCATGCAGCAAAAATGAAGAAGGAGCTATACTACAATGGGAAAAAAATAAGAATTACTGCAGATCTCTCCACACAAACAATGAATGCAAGAAAAGCCTGGGAAAGCACCATACGAGCCCTGAGAGCCAATAACTACCAACCCAGACTGATCTACCCGGCAAAGCTAGCATTCACATTCGATGGAGAACTGAAAACTTTTAATAGCAAAGAAAAACTAAATGAATACATAAACATTAAGCCAGCATTACAAAGAATTCTAAGAGGGGGGACACAACCTGAAGAAAGCAGCCAGGAACTGGGGCCTGCCCCAAACAGGCGTTACTCAAAGTCTAACTGAGCAAGCACAGGAGGAAAGGAAAAAAGAAAAACTTAGGAAAACGGAATGGCAGGGACAACAATGCATCTCTCTATACTTTCTCTTAATATAAATGGACTGAATTGGCCAATTAAAAGAAAATGAACTGAGGACTGGATCAGAAAACAAGACCCATCCATCTGTTGCCTTCAGGAGACCCACTTCTCAGCCAAACATACAAACAAACTCAGAGTGAAGGGGTGGAAAAGGATCTACCAATCAAACGCCCCCAGTAAGAAAGCAGGTGTAGCTATCCTGATATCTGACAAAATAAACTTTTCACTAAGATCAGTACAGAAAGACAAGGACGGACACTGCATATTAATAAAGGGAACAATCCAAGAGGAGGATATAACCATCATCAACTTATATGCCCCAAATATTGGTGCACCCAGATAAGTCAAACAAATGCTCTCAAACTTACAGAATAAAATAGATCCCAATACGATAATACTAGGAGATTTTAACACACCACTCTCATCAAAGGACAGGTCTACCAACCAGAGAATTGGCAAAGAAGCTACCGAATTAAGAGAGGCCATACTTCAAGCGGAATTAACTGACATCTACCAAGTATTTCACTCTAAAACAACACAGTACACATTCTTCTCAGCAGCTCACGGAACTTTCTCCAAAATAGACCATATCATAGTTCATGCAAGGAACTTAAGCAAATACAAAGGGATCGACCTAATCCCCTGTATCCTATCTGACCACAATGGAATCAAGCTAGGTCTCAATAACAAAGCATACCACAGAAATTTCTCTAATACATGGAAATTGAACAGCACACTCCTTAACAATGCCTGGATAACAGAAGAGATCAGAGAAGAAATAAAGCATTTCCTACAACTCAATGAAAATGAAAACACCTCACAAAGAAACTTGTGGGACACAGCAAAAGCAGTCCTGAGGGGCAAATTTATTGCCCTCAGTGCCCACATCAAGAGAATGGAGACAGACAAAGTAAATAATCTCATGTTGCAATTAAAACAGCTAGAAAAACAAGAAAAAATGGGACCTAAAGCTACTAGACGAAGCCAGATAACCAAATTAAAAGCAGAGAGTAACCAATTAGAAAATCAGAAAACCATAACCAAAATAAACCGAACAAAAAGCTGGTTCTTTGAAAAAATAAACAAAATTGATGGCCCATTGGCTAGATTAATTAAAAAAAGGAGAGAGGAAACCCATATTAATAGGATTAGGGATGCCACGGGAAACATCACAACACGTACCCAAGATATCCAAACAATTCTAACAGACTACTTTCAAAAGCTATACTCTCTAAAGGAAGAAAATCGGGCAGAAATGGATGCATTTTTAGAGAAATACAAGTTGCCCAAACTGAGCAAAGAAGAAGTTAACCAATTAAATAAGCCAATATCCTACAATGAGATACAGGAAGCTATCAAAAGTCTTCCAACATAAAAAAGCCCAGGACCAGATGGATTCATAGCAGAATTCTATAAGACCTTTAAACAAGAACTAATACCCATACTCCTCAAGCTCTTCAGAGAAACAGAGAAGGAAGGAGCTATCCCAAACTCATTCTACGAAGCCAATATCACACTCATCCCCAAACCAGGCAAAGACCCAACCAAAAAGGAGAATTACAGGCCAATCTCCTTGATGAACACAGATGCAAAGATCCTTAACAAGATTCTAGCTAACAGAATCCAGAAACACATAAAAAAAAATAATTCACTATGACCAGGTAGGCTTCATCCCAGCGACACAGGGATGGTTTAACATACGTAAGTCAATAAATGTAATCCAACATATCAACAGAGCCAAGGTCAAGAATCACATGATTATCGCCACAGATGCAGAAAAGGCCTTTGACAAAATTCAACATTCATTCATGCTAAAAGCTCTGGAGAAAATAGGAATAGAAGGAACATTTCTAAAAACAATAAAAGCCATTTATGACAGACCAATAGCCAATATTATACTTAATGGGGAAAAACTACAACCAATTCTCCTAAAATCAGGAACAAGGCAAGGATGCCCACTGTCTCCACTCCTCTTCAATATAGTCCTAGAACCCTTAGCCAGGGCAATAAGGCAAGAAAAAGACATTAAAGGGATCCGCATAGGGAAAGAAGAAGTTAAACTATCCCTTTTTGCAGACGACATGATACTATACCTCCACGATCCCAAAAACTCCATCCCCAAACTCTTAGAAATCATAAATCACTTCGGCAAAATAGCAGGATACAAAATAAACCGACAAAAATCAGTTGCCTTCCTATACACTGATAATGTACAGGAAGAGAGGGAAATAAAGGGACCAACCCCATTCACAATAACCTCCTGAAAAATAAAATATTTAGGAATTAACCTAACCAAAGATGTAAAAGAACTATTTAATGAGAACTATTAAAAGTTAAAGAAAGAAATTGCAGAAGACACTAGGAAATGGAAAGACCTCCCATGCTCCTGGATAGGCCGACTTAATATAGTAAAGATGGTAATACTTCCAAAACTAATATACAAATTCAACGCAATTCCTATTAAAATCCCAATGACGTACATCACTGAAATACAGAAAACAGTCCAAAAATTCATATGGAACAACAAAAGACCTAGAATAGCCAAAACAATTCTAGGGGATAAAGACAATATGGGAGGGCTATCCATGCCGAACTTCAAACTCTACTACAGAGCTATAATAACAAAGACAGCATGGTACTGGCACAAAAACAGACCCGAAGACCAATGGAACAGAATAGAAGATCCAGAAATAAATCCACAGGCCTACAGCCAGCTAATATTCGACAAAGGAGCCAAAGACATACAATGGAAGAAACACAGCCTCTTCAACCGCTGGTGCTGGGAAAACTGGGCAGCCACATGCAGAAAACTAAAAGTGGACCCCAGCCTATCACCATGCACCAACATCAACTCAAAATGGATTAAAGACCTTAACATTAAACCTGAATCTCTGAAACTACTGCAGGACAGAGTAGGAGAGACACTTGAACTAATAGGCACAGGAAGGATCTTCCTGAACAGAGTCCCAGGGTCACAACAAATTGGAGAGAGACTTGACAAATGGGACTACCTTAAAATAAAAAGCTTCTGCACAGATAAAGCTATCGCAACCAAGCTAGAAAGACAACCAACTAATTGGGAAAAAATATTTACCAGCAATATATCAGACAAGGGGTTAACATCCTGTATATATAGGGAACTCAAGAAACTAATCCCTCCCAAACCTAACAAACCAATTACTAAATGGGCAAGGGAACTAAAGAGGGACTTCTCAAATGAAGAAATGAAAATGGCAAAGAAACACATGAGGAAATGTTCATCATCCCTGGTGGTGAAGGAAATGCAAATAAAGACAACCCTGAGATACCACCTTACCCCAGTCAGAATGTCCCACATTCACAAATCAGCCAACGACAAATGCTGGAGGGGATGTGGAGAACGAGGAACGCTATTACACTGCTGGTGGGAATGTACATTCATACAACCACTTTGGAAAGCACTCTGGAGGGTCCTTAGAAAGCTAAAGATTGACCTCCCTTACGACCCAGTCATACCACTTCTAGGCATCTACCCTGAAAAACAGGAACCAATATACAAGGACACATGCACCTCCATGTTTATTGCAGCACTGTTCGCAATAGCTAGGATATGGAAACAACCTAGATGTCCCACCACAGATGAATGGATCCAAAAATTGTGGTATCTATACACAATGGAATATTATGCAGCCATTAGAAATGACAAAATAATGGCATTTGCAGGGAAATGGATGGAGCTAGAAGGAATCATGTTGAGCGAGGTAACCCAAGAACGAAGAGACAAACAGTACATGGTCTCCCTGATAAGTGGATGATAAATCCAAAATGTTAGGTGATATGACAAAACTAACAGGACTTAAGAACTCCCACTCATCTGGTTGAACCACTACCAAATATCCCCATGCTGTTGATCACATATATGGTAAATAACATATGAGCACCATTATATATTACAGACTGTGATAGACAATTTGCTCCAGGAAAGTTAGAATGAACTTGTGACTTTAAATGAGCATCATTATTCCACAATACTGTGAATTTCCGGAAATTAAGTAATCACTTAATAACAATCAAAAAAAAAAAAAGAACCTTGGGGAAGGGAGGGAGGGAGGGGATGGTGGGGGGAAAACAATGGAGGGGGTAACAATGTTCAAGAGGAAGTGTACTCATTACCTCACTCATGTAACCGTAACCCTCTGTATAGTATATTTACAATAAAAAAATTAAATATATATATATATATATTAAAAAAAAGCTGACCAATTAGAAGGAAAAGAGATAAAAAACAAAGTAGAGAGTCTTGACAGCAGGTTAGACCATGCAGAAGATCGAATCTCAGGGATTGAAGACAGCCTAGATATTATAGAGAAAGAACATACAACCATCCAAGACAAGTCCAAGAAATATGATAGGTCTATCCAACACCTGGAAGACACCATCAGAAGGCCCAATCTAAGGATAATGGGTGTAGAGGAGCACCTAGAAACAGAAGTTAATGGTCTAGGAAATTTGTTTAACAGGATCCTAGCAGAGAACTTCCCAAACATACAAAAAGATAGGCCTATTCAGATACAAGAAGCTTTTAGAACCCCAAATAGACCAGACCAGAATAGGACATCCCACTGTCACATTATAATCCATACAGGATCAACCCAGACCAAGAAAAGATCCCGAAAGCTGTCAAGGAGAAAAGGTTAATCACCTATAAAGGGAAACCAATTAGAATCACCTCAGATTTCTCAGCAGAGACAATCAAAGCAAGAAGAGACTGGAATGACGTATGCCATGCCCTAAAAACAAACAACTATCAAACAAGAATACTGTACCCAGCTAAACTCTCCTTCATAACTGAAGGCCAAATTAAAACCTTCCATAGCAAAGAAAAATGGAAACAATACATCTCCACCAAACCAGCCCTGCAAAAGATTCTTAAAGATGTCCTACACATAGAAAACCAACAAGACCGCAACAAAAGCCAAGAAACTGCACCCAAACTGAGAATCCAAGAACCTTAGGAAGAACCCAGTTTTCGCAGCCCCCAAGAAGGTGTATAACATGGCAGGAACTCCCAAATACCTCTCAGTCCTATCTCATAACGTTAACAGACTGAAGTCTCCAATTAAGCAACATAGACTGTCTAGTTGGATTAAAAAACAAGACACTTCTATCTGCTGCCTGCAGGAGTCACATCTTGCCCGTAAAAACAAACACATTTTCAATGTTAAAGGCTGGAACAAAATCTACCAAGCAAACGGCCCCCATAAACAGGCGGGAGTTGCAATGCTAATATCAGATAAAATAGACTTCAAATTAAAATTCGTGAGAAGAGATAAAGAAGGTCGCTACATACAAATTAAAGGATCTCTCCTTCAGGAGGATATTACAATTCTAAATATCTATTCGCCAAACAATGGAGCACCCAAATTTATCAAAGAAACACTACTTTCCCTCAAATCCCATATAGATCCAAAGACATTAATTGTTGGGGATTTTAACACACCACTCTCCCCACTAGACAGATCAACTCGGCAAAAACTCAACAGAGAAACCGCAGATCTAAACAGCTGCATAGATCAACTAGACTTAACAGACATTTACCGAACATTTCACCCAGCAGCATCAGAATACACATTCTTCTCAGCAGCACATGGAACGTTTTCTAAAATAGACCACATTTTAGGCCACAAAGCAAACTTGTCTAAATTCAGAAACATTGAACTTATAACTTGCATTCTCTCTGACCACAAGGGAATAAAATTAGAACTCAACACCAAAAGCCACCAAAGAAAGTCCGGTATCACATGGAGGCTGAACAACACACTGGTGAATCATGAGTGGGTCATGGAAGAGATTAGAAAGGAAATTCGTATGTTCATGGTATTCAACAAAAATGAACACACAAATTACCAGCTCCTCTGGAACACAGCAAAGGCAGTACTCAGAGGCAAGTTTAGAGCTCTGAGCTCCTACATCAACAAATTGGAGAGATCGGAAACTAACAATTTAATGACACATCTAAACCTACTTGAAAAAGAGCAGCAAGATAAACCCCAATCCAGTAGACGGAAAGAAATAATCAAAATTAAATCAGAATTAAATGAATTAGAATCCAAAAAAATTATAGAAAGAATCAACAAAACAAAGAGTCGGTTCTTTGAAAAACTTAACAAAATTGACAGACCCTTAGCAAACCTCATCAGAAAAAGGAGAGAACACACCCAAATTAATAAACTCAGAGATGAGAATGGAAACATCACCACGGAAACAACCAAGATTCAGAACATTATAAGGGAATACTTCTCAAAACTTTATGCTAATAAGTTTGAGAACTTGACAGAAATGGACCTTTTCTCTAGCAAATATTGACATGCCAAAACTAAACCAAGATGAGTTAAACCAGCTTAACAGGCCCATATCAAGCATTGAAATAGAAACAGCAATAAGAGACCTCCCAGCTAAGAAAAGTCCAGGACCAGATGGTTTTACAGCGGAATTTTATAAGGCCTTCAAAGCAGAGCTCACACCAATACTCCTCCAACTCTTCAATGAAATTGAAAGAGAAAGCTCACTACCGAACACATTCTATGAAGCTATCATAACCCTCATCCCAAAACCAGGCAGGGACTCATCAAGAAAGAGAACTATAGACCCATTTCTTTGATGAACATTGAATCAAAACTTCTCAACAAAATTTTGGCCAATCGAATTCAACAATTCATCCAAAAAATCATACAACATGATCAAACAGGATTCATTTCAGGGATGCAAAGCTGGTTCAATATACGCAAATCAATTAATATTATTCATCACATCAACAGGAGCAAGAATAAGAACCACATGGTTATCTCAATAGATGAAGAAAAAGCATTCGACAAGATCCAACACCCCTTTATGATGAAGGTTTTGGAAAAATTAGGAATCCATGGAACATTCCTCAATACAATAAAGGCTGTCTATGACAAACCTACAGCCAGCATTATACTCAATGGTGAAAAACTAAAGCCATTTCCTCTTAACTCAGGAACAAGACAAGGATGCCCACTCTCTCCACTTCTCTTCAATCTAGTATTAGAATGCCTAGCTACAGCAATAAGACAAGATGCAGACATAAAGGGGATCCAAATAGGGAAAGAAGAAATAAAACTCTCCCTCTTTGCAGATGACATGATCTTGTATTTAAAGAATCCCATAGACTCCACTCCCAAATTACTCAAGCTGATTCAAAACTTTGGCAAAGTAGCAGGTTATAAAATTAACCCCCAAAAATCAATGGCTTTTCTGTATGCCAACAATGAGAAAAGTGTGGCTGAAATTAGGAAAGCAACTCCATTTGTAATAGCCCCACAAAAAATAAAATACCTAGGAATTAACTTAACCAAAGAAGTGAAGGACCTCTATGATGAAAACTTTAAAATCTTGAAAAAGGAAATCAACACAGAATTTAAAAAATGGCAAAACCTCCCATGCTCCTGGATTGGCAAGATTAACATCGTGAAAATGGCAATACTTCCCAAGGCTATCCACAAATTCAACGTGATACCTATCAAAATTCCACCCTCATTCTTCATGGAAATAGAGGAGGCAATCCAAAAATTCATATGGAACAAAAAAAGACCCCGAAGAGCAAAAATGCTCCTCAACGGAAAGAATACTGCTGGAGGAATATCAATACCAAATTTCAAACTCTACTATAAAGCCATAGTAATCAAAACAGCTTGGTATTGGCATAAGAACAGTCCTCAGGACCAATGGAATAGAATTGAAAACCCAGAAATGAACCTACAGACCTATAGCCATCTAATCTTCAATAAGGGAGCTAAAACAATAGAATGGAAGAAAGATAGCCTCTTCAGTAAATGGTGCTGGCAAAATTGGTTAACTACATGTAGAAAACTACAGCTAGATCCTTATATATCACCCTGCACCAGAATCAACTCCAAATGGATCAAAGAGGTCAGAGTCGAAACAGACACTCTGAAAACATTACAGGATGGAATTGGAGAAACCCTAGGTCTCCTTGGCGCTGCCCGGAATTTTCTGAATAGAGACCCGGGAGCACAACAAATCAAAGAAAGGTTGGACAAATGGGATTGCATAAGGTTGCAGAGCTTCTGCAGGGCAAATGACATAGCTAGCAAGATCAATAGAAAGCACACCGATTGGGAGAAGATCTTTACTAGCCATACAACGGACAAGGGTCTCATATCTAAAATATACTTGGAACTCAAAAAATTAAACCACCCAACAACAAATCCTCAAAGAAACAACTGCCCAATAAATAAGTGGGTGAAAGACTTAAAGAGAAGCTTCTCTGAAGAAGAAAGAAGGATGGCCAATAGACACATGAAAAAATGTTCAACATCCCTAGCCATAAAAGAAATGCAAATCAAAACAACATTGAGATTTCACCTCACTCCAGTTAGAACAGCAAAAATCAAGAACTCTAACAACAACAGATGCTGGATGGGATGTGGACAGAAAGGAACCTTACTTCATTGTTGGTGGGAATGTAAATTTGTTCAACCACTTTGGAAAGCAGTATGGAGGTTCCTCAAAAGACTTCACATAGATCTCCCCTGTGATCCAGCAATCCCACTTTTGGACATTTACCCAAATGTTTACAAACAAGACCACACTAAAGCTACCAGCACAACTATGTTTATTGCAGCATTATTTACCATAGCTAAGATATGGAACCAACCCAGATGCCCCTCAGTAGATGAATGGATCAAGAAAATGTGGTATATTCACACAATGGAATTCTATGCCTCCATCAGAAAGAATGACATTTCCCCATTTGTTAGGAAATGGAAAGGTTTGGAAAAAATTATATTAAGTGAAGTAAGCCAGGCCCAAAGAACCATAGGTCCCATGGTTTCCCTTATTTGCAATATCTAGTATAGGTATTAGTCTAGCGGAAAAGGTCAGTTAATGTGATATTAGGAAAATGAACCCTTAAATATGTATTTTAATGTTTTCGTTTCTTTCATGCATGTTTTCTAACGCATTTATAAGATTATTTCTTTGTTGCTTTGTATGTCCCTCCCCCACAGTGTAACCCCCGCTTTCACTATATTTGATGTCAGTATAACATGTGGAGGAGATGGGGAAAAACAAGTCGTTTAAGGATTCAGGTGGACCTGTTGCAACAATGAGAAGTACAAAATGTCATGTCAAAACCAGCTTTACAATGTCGGTGTGTGGGGGTGAGGGGGGTATAATTGGGTGGGGGGAGGGGGGAGGCTGGGAAGGGAGGTGAAGGGTAAACAAAGGAGGAGGCTGCAATGCTTGGTAAGAAATGTATGCATTATCCTGCCCATGTAATTGTAGCCTCTCTGTACAGTATGTTCTCAAATAAAATAAAATAAAATTAAAAAAAAAATAAAAAAGCTGATGTGTAACTCAAAAAAAAATAAAAAAAATAAAAATTATATGAAGATGCACATTTATGTGGCACTTATATTAATTTATGAAATAGTTACATAAGATCACATTAATGATATTCAATATTTTATGTTCAATGTTATGCTCATGAGTCTGCCTTTTGCAATATGAATTGAGATCTCTAACATCAAATGGAATTTCATTGTCAAATACTACAAAGAGATTACTGATGCTAGTACCAAAATGAAAGCTGGAACAACAAAGCTGAAAGTTTGAAGGGAAGGGATCAGTGTAAGGGCGATGATGAAAGAGAAATTTTCACCATAGAATCTTGGAAGAATAGAATATGTTTTGTTGAATTACTAGCTTTTTAAACCTTCTTAGATAGCAGAACATTATTTTTTATTCTTGCTTTTTGGAAGCTCTTTAATGAATGGTTTAACCAAAAATTATCAAAATTACTATGAAAATTGAATTATGTGAATTATCAGATTAACATTATATTCAAAGTTGCCTTGAGATGCAGGAAAATTGGATTCTTTTCTATTAAATTAATGGAATAAGCTTCCTTTGAATGGTTGGACAGTCCATGACACTTGTTCCAAAACAAGAAAAGATACTGGAGAGAAAAAAAAATAGGAATGAGACTCAAGGCACCTGAAATTAGCATGTTCTCATTTGGATTTTAATGGTTTTTTTCTACAAAGAATAAGAATTTCATCTTAACAAAATAATTTCAAAATGTATGTGCTACAGGATAGCTTCTAAATGTAATATTTAATGTTGTTGGATTACTTGAAGACAAATGTTTACAGAAAACTTTAAATTCCAGAAAAAGTGTAATGTTCCAATAAACACCTAAAAGGAATATAATTTAAAAATTCACGGTTCAAAGCAAACCCTGGCAGGAAAGACTGTGAGTCACTTGTCTCCAAACAGGAAGTGGCACTGTGGCTCAAGTGGAAGAGATCTTCTCTTGAGCTGAAGAACTCAGGGATATGCTAAAACCCAGTCCCTGAGTTCAAGACCTAGGACTGACAAAAAGAAATTTAAAAAATTAAAGCATTAGGGCTGGGAAGGTGACTCAGTGGTAGAGTGCTTGTCTTGCATGAATGAGGTCCTGGTTTCAATTCCTCTGCACCACATAAGCAGAAAAAACTGGAAGTGGCGCTATGGCTCAATTGATAGCCTTGAGCTGAAGAGCTCAGGGACCATGCCCAGACCCAGAGTTCTGGCCCCCCTACCAACAACAACAACAAAAAAAATTAAAGCATCAAACAACCTGAAGATGTTGACCAGAATAATGAGTGAGGCATTATCCGTTTACATGACTTAGTGACATGAAACCTAGTTTACCAGGGGAGGTGGTGGGCAATTTGTGTGTTTGATGAAACCTGCGAAATTATTTTGTACTCTCCCAAGGATGGAGAAAGGAGGGAATGGGGGAAGTAGGATAGGTGTTTGGCGGCCTTGCCTTTTGGTTCAGTGATTGTTTTCTGGAGTCAAATTCAGAGAAATACTGCTTGCAATCCTAGTTGCATGGGGAATGAAGAAGCCATGTCCTGGAAGTGGTTTTTGCACTGCCCTTGGCCCAGTTCCAACCACCACTGGATAATCCAAGTCCCATTTGAGGACCAAGATACCTTGAAGACTACTAATCCACTGAGCAGGTGGACTTAACCACAGCCAGAAAAGGCAAAAAATTCAATGCGGAGGGCAGCACTGGAAAAATCCTGTACAGAGGGGGTTCAGTTACATGAGTAGGGTAATGAGTACATTTCCTATCGAGCATTGTTGCCTCTTCCTTGGTTTTTCCCCTACCATCCCTTCCCTCCCCACCTCTCCAACTCCTCCTTCCACTATCCCTGCCTGACAGTGTAAATTCATTTTCTACATAGTGTCCTGTACATCTCTTCGTCACAATGGGTCAACCTGCAGCCCCATTTAAGCATTTTGCTACATCCTTTCAACTCCCCAAATTACAAAAGTGAATATACAAGATGCACAACATTGGAATCAAATACAGTGAAAACAGGGGTTATATCTTGGGGGGGATGAACCTACAAAAGAAACACATAGTGCCTTATAAGTATATTAAAAACAAAACCAAGACTGACTTGGGGTATATTTCAGTTAACATCATCTTATATGATCATATGTACATAACCTTTGATCTTCTCTGCTTGTCCTAGACATGTACTAGTCCTTGCAAATAAGGGAAACCATGGGACCTCTGTTTCTCTGGGCCTGGCTTACTTCACTTAATATAATTTTTAACAAGTCTTTCCATTTCCTAACAAATGGGGCAATGCCTTTCTTTCTAATGGAGGCATAGAATTCCAGTGTGTGTGTGTGTGTGTGTGTGTGTGTGTGTGTGTGTGTGTGTGTGTGTGTGTACATACATATATATACATATATATATATGTATATATATAATATTTTCTAGATCCATTCATCTACTGAGGGGAATCGGAGTTGGTTCCATATCATAGCTATGGTGAGTAATGCTGCAATAAACATGGTTGTGCTGGTAGCTTTGGTGTGATCTTTTTTGTGATCATTTGGGTAAATGCCCAAAAGTGGGATTGCTGGGTCATAGGGAGCTCTATATGGAGTCTATTGAAGTACTTCCATACTGCTTTCCAAAGTTGTTGAACAACTTTACACTCCCACTAACAATGCAGTAGAGTTCCCTCCAGCATCTGTAATTATTACATTTCTTGATTATAGACATTCTAACTGGAATGAGGTGCGATCTCAATGTTGTCTTGATTTGCATTTCTTTTATGGCTACAAAACTTGAGCATTCCTTCATGTGTCTAAAGGGCATTTTTACTTCCTCTTCAGAGAAATCTTTCTTTAAGTCTTTAGCCCACTGAGTTATCAGGCAGTTGCTTCTTTGAGAATTTAATTTTTGTGTCCTAAGTATATTTTAGATATAAGACCTTGTCCATTTTATGACTCATAAAGATCTCCCAGTACGTGGGCTGACTACAGTTCGTGTTAGCTTTTACCTTTGCCTTGCAGAAGCTCTGCTGTTTCATGCAATCCCATTTGCCCAACTTTTCTTTGATTTGTTTTGTTTCTTGTTCTCTATTAAGAAAATTTTGGCTTGCACTAAAGAGCCCTAGAGTTTCTCCTATTCCTCCATATAATGTTTTCACAGTGTCTGCTTTTATTTTGAGTTCTTTTATCCATTTGCAGTTGATTCTGGTGCAGGGCGATATATACGAATCTAGTTTTAGTTTAATAGGTGTTTAACCAATTTTGCCAACACTATTTACTGAGAAGGCTGTCTTTTCCCACTCTATGTTTTTTAGCCCTTGTCAAAGATTAAGTGGCTATAGGTCAGTGGATTCATTTCTGAGTCTTCAGTCCTTTTCCATTTGTCCTCAGGTTTGTTCTTGTGCCATTATCTCTTTGTTCTTATTACTATGGCTTTTTAGTAGAGTTTGAAATTTGGAACTGATATTGCTCCAGCACTGTTCTTTCTGCTAAGGATTGACAAACCTACAGCCAGCATTATAGTTAATGGCAAAAAGTTAAAATCATTTCTTACAAATTCAGGAATGAGATAAGGATGTCTTCTCTCTCCATTCCTCTTCAACTTAGTATTCGAATGCCAGCTGGGGCAATAAGACAAGATGCAAACTTAAAGGGGATCTAAATAGGGAAAGATGAAGTAAAACTATCCCTCTTTGCAGATGACATGATCTTGTATTTAAAGAACCCCATGGACTCCACTCCCAAGTTACTTGAGCTGATCAGAAACTTTGTCAAACTAGCAGAATATAAAATTAACCCTCAAAATTCAATGGCTTTCCTGTATTCCAATAACGATAAGAGTGAGGCTGAAAATAGGAACACAATACCTTTTTAATATCCCCCCCTAATACCTAGGAGTTAACTTAAGAGGTGAAGGACCTCTATGATGGGAACTTTAAATACCTGAAAAATAAAATTAAGGCAGAACTAAGGAAGTGGGAAACCTCCCACGCTCCTAGATTGGGAAGAGTAACATCATTAAATTGGCAATACTGCCAAAGGCTATATCCAAATTCAATGTGATAACTATCAATATTCCAATCTCACTTTCAATGAAATAGAAGAAGCAATCCAAAAATTCATATGGAAGAATAAAAGACCCCCAATAGCAGAGAGGATTTATGTGATTCTCATTTGCTATTACCACTTTTATTCTACAAAGTAATCTATGGATTTTAACTTTCTTCCCTCCCTTTGGATAAACCTCACAAAAACCCTGGCTCTAGCTCCCAAGACACCTAACTCTTAGGTCTGGACAATTGTTCCTAGATAGTGAATTACTTAGTTGTATTTTGAATGCATAAAACGTGCATATAAAACTAGCATATTTTGATCTCATGAGAAAACTGCCTTTTCCCTCTCTCAAATTCATTTCCTGATAGGCATTTTTAGAAAGAATATATTTTCATTTTAAGATGAAAGTATTGTAGGAAACTATGTTCATAATCTGGCTCCTCCTGCACCTCAACACCTAAACACAAATGTCACAAAGCATTTATAAGAAACAATACAAAGACCAAACACTGGGAAATGCTCAGATGCAGAAAGTTTTACAAAACCCAGAATATAACTCTGCTGTCTGAGGCAGGGGCTCTCTGTGTAAATTAACAAACCCCAAAAGAGCAGCCAGGAGTACCGGACATGAGTGTCCCTGGCTGATAATCCAAGGACAAGGAGCATGGAAGGGCACCCTGAGCCTGCAGGAGAGTGTCTGGAGGAAAGTTTCCTTGCCAGCCTGAATACAAAAGTTAGCATCACCCCTCCTGGGCCTGTATTTCTTGTCTTCTCCCCACAGCTGAGCACAATCGTCCACTGCTCCACGGATGATACTGTACAAGCTGATCCCCAGAGTGGCTTCTGTTTTGTCTGCACTCCTTTCTAGGTGGGTGCTCCCCCGCCCTGCCGTGTGTGTGTGCTATCACGGGCTGATCCTTAGGGCCCAGTCCCATGGGGCTGGTGGGTGCTAGATTTGGGTCAGTGGCACTGTGTCATTCAAGCAGCAGCTTCCCTAGTCCAACAGTAGGTACACCCTGATATCCTCCCACAGAATCAGGCGAGATGCCCAGAAGCACCTGAGTTGGGCAGGCTGCCACTAGGATCCTACTTCATCAGAGTGACCAGGATGCCAGATGAAGTGGCTGCTTCCTCAATTAGTAATTATTTTATGGAGCAGTTATAAACAAATTGACCCACATCACTGTATGATATATAATGATATATCCTTGAGTCTCTAGTCTACAAAATCATTGAATTTGATACTAGCAAAAATGGATTTTATTGTATGCGTTTATAAGGCCTAATGGCAAACTGAAATAAAAGTACAACAAAATTCTTATTCAAAAAACACATTCTTAAATCTCAGAATTAAAAAAAATTGTATGTAAGTGGTGCAAATAAAGTTATACTAGAATAGTAAAATACACACAAAAATACTACATTAGTTACATTCAAAAGTAAAATAAGGAGGGGGGACCAAGATGGTGACGGGGCAGTAGGGAAACGCCACAGATCTCCCCAACCAAAAAGAGAGTTGAGTTCCAATGCTTAATCTCCCCAAGAGACCGACAACAACAAAAAGATGAACACTCAGAGAAAAACCAGAGGTGGAAAATAACAAAAAAAGAAAGAGAGGAAAAGAAGAATTTCAGAACAGAGAAGAGTGAAGACCCCTCTCCCAACCTTTACTGGCCACATGGCAATGCGCCAAGCTGCCGGCCAGCCAGCCCAGCGGGGGCTGCCGGAGCCCCAGAGACACAGGGGGCCGCTTGCAGACCACCCACACAGAAGCGGCCTGAGGTACCGTTTTGCAGAACAACTGTTCGCCAGGAACAGAGAAACCTACCAGCCGTGTGTCTCTAAGAGGATCCCACCCCCACCCCTCACTCTCCACCCAAGCATAGAGGCTACATCCTGCCAAAGCTGCCCGGCACTGGCAGCACGACAAAGGAACATGTCTGCAGACCAACCACGCAGAAGCTGCCGGAAGCACTAGACCCGCCCGTTCTTGAGCGCAAGAACCAGGCAGGGGCCTCCCGGGTCCCAGAAGCACAGGGGGCTGCTTGCAGAACACCCGCGCAGAAGCCACCTGAGCATGGACACTGTGGCCCCAACAGCTTCGATAGAGGCAGAGACAGAAAAGAATCACACAGAGCCACCACCGCCCAGCCCAGCCCGCAACCACCCCAACTGAACTAGGATTGCAACAACAACTGATGACCTACACCACACAGAAACAACCAGCTCCAGCGTGAGTACCCCACAGGGGACAGTGCATCCCTCAAGGTAGACCAAAGCTGGAGGTTATCCCCAGACCCTGACCTAGACTCCCTACACCAACACCCGAACCACAGGACCCACTAAAATTGGGAACTGTTCGAGAGCTGCACCAGCCCATGGAGCACATTCCGATGGCCAGGCCAGAGAAAGAATGCCCCTGGAAGGGAGCTTAAATGCCCAATAAAACAGTAGAAGAAATTTGAACTGTGTCCTCCAGGCTGCATAACCTAGGTGGTATACACATCAGCACAGGCCTAACGAGTGCGCTCCAGGCTGGGGCCGGAACCAGGCCCGGGGATCTGGTGCCTGAACAACACAACCAACTCCTCCCATCTGAAGTAAAAAGCTGAGCATACGCCTCAACAGAGGGGAGAAAATCAGGAAACAGCACTCCCAGGAAAGCACGCCTGTGACAACAAAAGACCTGGAGGCCCAGGACAAGAGAAGCCCAAACACCACCAAAACTCCACCCATATACCCTAGGCTGGGAATTGGGCAACACAGGCTGCCAGCACCTGATAGTAAGCAGGAGCTCAGACTGATAAGGCGGCTCAGCAATAGAGTGATAGTCTTGGATGTATGAGGCCCTGGATCTGATTCCTCAGCATCACAAAAGCAAAAGGTTCAGAAGTGGTGCTGTGGCTCAAATGGTAGGGTGCCAGCCTTGAGATGAAGAGCTGAGGGACAGCACCCAAACCTAGAGTTCAAGCCCACAACCAGCCCAAAACAAACAAACAAAAACGCATCAGGAGCCCATAGCAGACTCCAGTATTTGGGAGAGTGCATCCAGAGCATCTGATCTTCACAAGAGCACCCGTCGGAGCAAACACAAGCAGTCTAGGCTGCTCAACCCTTCCAAAGGCGGGAATTGCCAGCAATCTACAGCAGAGAGCTGAGAATCCTAAGTAGGTCAGAATAGCAGCTGGAAATAGGCTCCCAACAGAACCCAGATCAGGCACAGACTCTCTCTACCAATACAGAATCAGCAACCAAGCAAAGAGAGACACACCAAAACAAAATTGAAGAGTAGTCTCCTGAACCACCATGCGAAAATCACAGAGAAAATCACAAGGTTTACCACCACCCAGGACAGCAAGCTCACCTCAAAAGCCAGCAGCCACGCAGGGGTGAGCCCCAGTGGGAGCAAAGCAGGAATGGAAGACAAAAGCTACATCCAAGGGTTGCTGGAGGCAATGACTCAAGAAATAAAGCAAGAAATTGATCAGAAATTGAAAGAGCACAAGAATGAACTATCAAAAGAGATACAGGATATCAAACAAAAGTTGGATGCAAAAATAGAAGCTGCACAAACCTCAGTAAGAAGTGAGATCAGCGCCAAATTAGAGGAAATACATACTGAGATCAGTACTCTGAGAACCAACACTGAATCCATAAAGGGATCCATTTCCTCCATACAAACCACAATAGAAGCCACTGTCAACAGAGTTAATGAAATTGAAGGTAGACTGTCAGATACATAAGACAGAATACACCAACTGAAGCAAAAAGTGACAGATTTGGAAAAATCACTCAAATTAAACCAAAGGGAAATTCAAGAGCAAGCAGATAATGCCAAGAAGTTTAACCTTCACATAATCAGAGTGGAAGAAGGTGAGGAATTACAGAGCAAGGGAATGCAACAACTTTTTAACAAGATAATCAATGGAAATTTTCCCCACCTCAAAAACGACCATCTTAACTACATTCCAGAAGCTTATAGAACACGCAACAAGCAAGATCCCAGGAGAAACACTTCTAGACACATTATAGTAAAAATGATAGATCTGAATAATAAGGAAACAATCCTGCATGCAGCAAAAATGAAGAAGCAGCTATACTACAACGGGAAAAAAATTAGAATCACTGCAGAGCTCTCCACACAAACAATGGATACTTAAAGATGTCCTACACATAGAAAACCAATAAGACCACAATAAAGGCGAATAAATGGCATCCAAGGGAATAAAATTAGAACTCAACACTAAAAGCCACCAAAGAAAAGTCCTGTAACACATGGAGGCAAAACAACACACTGTTGAATCACCAATGCGTCATAGAAGAGATTAGAAAGGAAATGCAAATGTTCGTGATATTCAACAAAAATGAACACATAAATTACCAGCTTCTCTGGGACACAGGAAATGCAGTTCTCATAGGCAATTTTGTACCTCTGAGTTTCTACATCAACAAATTAGAGAGATCTGAAAACAACAATTTAATTAGACATCTGAACCTTCATGAAAAAGAGCAACAAAATAAACACCAATCCAGTAGATGGGAAAAAATAATTAAATTTAAATCAGAATTAAACTAATTAGAATCCAAAAAAACCTAGAAAGAATCAACAAAACAAAGAGTTGGTTCTTCAAAAAGTTAACAAAAATTGACAGACCCTTAGCAAATCTTATCAGAAGAAGAAGAGCACACAAGGAAATAAACAAACTCAGATATGAGAATGGAAACATCACCACAAAAACAACCAAGATCCAGAACATTATAAGGGAATACTTCTGAAAGCTTTTGCTAATAAGTTTGAGAATCTGGTAGAAATAGACCTTTTCCTAGCAAATATTGACATGACAAAACTAAACCAAAATGAGTTAAACCAACTTAACAGACCCATATCAAGCATTGAAATAGAAACATCAATAAGAGTACTCTCATCTAAGAAAAACCCTTGACCAGATGTATTTACAGTGAAATTCTACAAGGACTTCAAAGCAGAGCTCACACCAATACTCCTCCAACTTTTCAATGAAATTGAAAGAGAAAGTGCACTACTGGACTCATCATCCCAAAACCAGGCAGGGACTCATCAAAGAAACAGAACTACAGACCCATTTCTTTGAGGAACATTGATGCAAGACTTCTCAACAAAATTTTGGCCTACCGACTTCAATTCATCCAAAAAATCATACAACAAAATCAAACAGGATTCATTTCAAGGTTGCAAAGCTGGTTAAATATATGCAAATCAATTAATACAATTCATCACATCAACCAAAGCAAGGATAAGAACCACATGATTATCTCAATAAATGCAGAAAAAAAACATTTGACAAGTTCCAAAACCCCTTTATGATGAAGGTTCTGGAAAAATTAGGAATCCAGGGAACATTCCTCAAAACAATAAAGGCTGTATATGACAAACCTACAGCCAGCATTATACTTAATGGTGAAAAACTAAAGCCATTTCCTCTTAGGAACGAAACAAGGATGTCCAATCTCTCCACTTCTTTTCAATTTACTATTAGAATACCTAGCTACAGCAATAAGACAAGAGGCCATCATTAAAGGATCCAAATAGGTAAAGATCATGTAAAACTCTCCCTCTTTCCAGATGATATGATCTTATATTTAAAGATTCCCACAGAATCCACTCCCAAATCCCTCATGCTCATTGAAAACTTTGGCAGAATAGCAGAGTATAATGTTAACCCTCAAAAATCAATGGCATTACTATACGCCAACAATGAGAATAGTGTGGCTGAAATAAGGAAAACAACTCCATTCGTAATAGCCCCACAAAAAATAAAATGACTAGGAGTTAGTTTAACTAAAGATGTAAAAATCTTTATGATGAAAACTTAAAAACCTAAAAAAGGAAATCAAAACAGAACTTAGAAAGTGGAAAAACATCCCTGGATTGGAAAGATCATCATCATGAAAGTGGCAACACTTCCCTAGGCTATGTACAAATTCAATGTGATACTTATGAGTATTCCAACCTCATTCTTCAAGAAAATAGAAGAGGCAATCCAAAAATTCATATGGAACAATAAAAGACCTCGAACAACAAAAACATTCCTTAATAGAATAGTGCTGGAGGAATATCAATACCAAATTTCAAACTCTACTACAGAGCCATAATAATCAAAACAGCTTGGTATTGGTACCAGAACTGATCTCAGGAACAATGGAATAGAAGTGAAAACCCAGAAATTAACCCACAGACATATAGCCATCTAATTTTCGATAAGGGAGCTAAAAAAATAGAATGGAAGAAAGGAAGCCTCCTCAGTAAGTGGCTGGCGCAATAGGTTAATCACTCATAGAAAAATTAAGTTAAATGCTTATATATCACCCTGCACCAGAATCAACTCCAAATGGTTCAAAGACCTGGAGTCACAGCAGACACCTTAGGTCTCCTTGTCACAGGTCAAATTTTCTTAATAGAGACCCAGAAACACAACAAATCAAAGAAAGGTTGGACAAATGGGATTGCATGAAATTGCAGAGCTTCTGCATGGCAAAGGGTAAATCTAGCAAGATCAATAGAAAGCCCACGGATTGGGAGAAGATCTTCACTAGCCATACAACGGACAAGGGTTTCATATCTAAAATGTACCAGGAATTCATAAAAGTAAATCTAACAACAAATCCTCAAACAACTTCCCAATAAATAAGTGGGACTTAAAGAGAAACTTCTCTGAAGAGGAAAGAAGGATGGTCAATAGACACATGAAGAAATACTCAACTTCCCTAACCATAAAAGAAATGCAAATCTAAACAATATTGAGATACCACCTCACCCCAGTTAGAATGGCTATAATCAAGAACTCTAATAACATCAGAAGCTGGAGGGGATGTGGACAGAAGGGAACCTTACTGCATTGTTGATGGGAGTGTAAATTTGTTCAACCACTTTGGAAAGCAGTATGGATGTTCCCTAAAGGGCTTCACATAGCGCTCTCCTATGATCCAGCAATCCCACTTTTGGGCATTTACCCAAATGATCACAAACATGATGATACTAAAGCTTACCAGCACAACTATGTTTATTACAGCCTTATTTACTATAGCTAAGATATGGAACCAACCCAGATGCCCCTCAGTAGATGAATGGATCAAGAAAATGTGGTATACTTACACAATGGAATTCTAGGCCTCCATCAGAAAGAATGACATTGCCCCATTTGTTAGGAAATGGAAGGCCTTGGAAAAAATTATATTAAGTGAAGTAAGCCAGGCCCAAAAAGTATAGGTCCCACGGTTTCCCTTATTTGCAATAACTAGTATATTTGTGAGACAAGCAAAAACGGTCAGATAAGTTGATGTTAGGTGAAATGAACCCCAAGATAAGGACAAAAATGTTTTTTTTTGTCTTGGTATTGTTTCTAGCTTATTTATAAGATGATTTATTTGTTGCTTTGTATGTCCCTCCTCCATGTTATAACCCGTTTTGACTGTATTTGATGTTGGTATAATTTGTGGAGTAGAAGGGAAAAACAAATTCTTTAAATAGGGATACAAGTGGACCCAATGTTTGGTGCATGGGTTGGTTTTGGGTGGGAGGGGATGGGAAGGGATGGGAAAGGGAAACAAAGTAGGGGGCAACAATGCTTGATAAGAAATGTAATCGTTACCTTTCTCATGTAATTGTAACCCCTCTATATGTATTTTCACAATAAAAATCATGAAATAATAAAGTAAAAATCCATGTCAATTTTTTGTGTTGTTGTTGTTGGTCGTGTGGCTTGAACTCTGGGCCTTGGCGATATCTCGCAGCTCTTCAGCTCATTGATTCCACTGAATCACTTGAGCTGCATTGCCGTTTCTACTTTTCAAGTGGGTTATTGGAGATAAGAGTCTTACAGACTTTTCTGCCCAGGCTGGTTTTGAACCACCATCCTCAATCTCAGACTCCTGAGTAGCTAGGATTACAGGCATGAGCCACCAAAGCCCAGATCCAAGTCAATTTGTAAAAAGCAAGCTTATTGAAACTTCTGGCTTTTTTCCAATAAACAATCTTACTTTTTAGCATTAGTTTATAACTATGAGTTATTTTTAGATGTAACTAAAGTTTTTAATAGAAACAAACATAATTTTTACTATTGCTCAGTATCTCACAAAATCCCTTGTAATTGACTTTCCCTAAAGTCAATTATTACATACTATTACTCACTATTATTACACTCTATATTACATATAGTGTGAAGCAAAAATAGTTTGGACCATTTCATATAAATTATTAGATGGTATTTTAGCATTATAAATTTGCATCTGTGATTTTAAAAGAAGGAAAATGTAAAAGTGTAGTGTGTCCTAATTAATGCAAAATTCATGAGTTCATACAGACAAAATTATTTTCTTTCCACTAAAGGTTTGAAGGAATACTATTGGAAATAGTGAGGGAAGAGGAGGAAGAATTCCAATCATGTCAAAGAATGTCTCTGTTATTCTGCTACCCCTTCCACTAACAAGACCTACCCGGTACCAGATGTCACAAAACTTCAAGTATCTCTCTTAGAAATCTATTTGGAAAAGTTCTAAATCACTGATTATTTATGTACTTTCTGTTATATGAAACAAAATATAGACATATAACAATTGAAATAAAATGCACACATATGTTGAAGTCACCACACCTGGAAAAACAACCAACAAAGTAGAACTCCCCCAGGAACAAAAACATGTTGTGTCCAGTTGTTTTGAATCACAAAATCCTCATATACATGTTATCCTTGAGTAGCTCCATAAAGATAACTGTCTCAGAAGTACAGTTGTGTTAATTTGTAATTAAATTCATCTAGATGAACCTAATATAGCAAATCACGTGAATGGATCAAATTGTTTAAAACAAATGTGACTGTATGTGGAGTGAGAGCTGCACATATTTAAAAGAATAAAATAAAAATCATCACATACTTAAAGAATTCAGAAATGCAACCAATAAGTCCAATAGTATCCATATTGAGACCTAAATCCTACTGATTTAACAAGAACAAAATATGCAAATAATAGAATCTGAGCAGTGTACCTGAGTGTACATAATTTTAAACTACTCCAAATTATACTTTGTGGAAGACTGAATGCGGGTTAATTAAAGGAAAACATCAACCCATGATATAAATGACATTAAAAATCTCATGAAAAGAGAGAAGTAGTTTCTGGAAAATACTATTTTAATAAGTGGTAGTCAAAATCTTTCTAATACAGACAAAATTGCATACCTATTTAGTTAGATCCAAAAAAGATCCAAAATACTCAAAGTGATTTGAAACTTTGGCAAAATAGCAGGATACAACTGTAACATTATTATGAATGTTGACTCTGGCATGGAATTAATTTCCTCTTTGATCTGACAAATGATTATATGAAAGAACAGAATTTCAAATAAATATCAAGACCTAACTAAACATATAATCAGAAAAGTCATCATGCAAGCCATATTGCAACTGGGATAAAAGAAATACCAGTTATGCTGATTCTGTATTTATTGTAAATGTTGATTTTTTCATAAATTATTTCCTTTAGCTTGCATTTTTAAAATACTGTGTTAATTATGTATATCTTGGTGACTAATTTTGGATTCCTCCTTCAATTTAGTTCTGAGTATAATGTCTAACTTCAGTTCCTAACCCATGAAATGATGTTGATTACAAAACAAATCTAATTACCACTGTTTTATTTATTTATTTTTTGGGGGGGTCCAGTCGTGGGGCCTGAACTCTGGGCCTGGGTGCTATCTCTCAGCTCTTCAGCTCAAGGCTAAGGCTCTACCACTTGAGCCACAGCACCACTCCCGGCTTTTTTTCCTTTTGCTTATGTGGTGCTGAGGAATCAAACCCAGGGCCTCTTGCATGCAAGGCAAGCGCTCTACCACTGAGCCACCTTCCCATCCCACCACTGTTTATAATACACAAAATCTCATAAGCCTGACACCAGTAAGCATTGGTTAACATTTTGATATCGTGGTCTCATGACTGATGAGGCTTACCTGCATGAGTATAGTTGTACCTAGATTCCTCAGCTTAAATTTAGCCACTGTTAAAAAATGTTTATATCTTTATTTGTCACCCATCGGAGATTAAACCTGAGTATAAACCTAAGAAAAATGATAAGGTGAGAATTTATCTTTATAGATATAAAGTAAACAAGATTCAGCATAGAGTAACTCACTAGTTTAAAGTCAACCTATTTCTCCAAAACTTTCTAAGCATTTCCTTACAATGTGTATTATTCTCAAGGGAATGAGGAATGTGAGAAGAGGACTAACCTAGCATTATCTTTAAATGCACATAATTTGGATTTACCTCTTTATTTTGCTATAGTCATTTTTGATTTAAAAAACTGTTTGAATAATTGATTTTCAGGTCAGCTATAATATACCTTGTTGCATATTCCAAAGTACATTCAGAAAATTCTATATAGCAATTAAGTAAAGAAAGTCCGGGCAGAAAAAATGGCATCTCTATACTATGTGACACCCAATACTTAGGTAATTCATTATGCCCCCATTTAATGAATGTGATTGTTTAAATCTTCATCAAGTATTAATTAAAATCAATCAGTGTCCTATAAAATAATTGTGTATAATTTTATCCTAGAATCATTCAAGAACTGCCCATTCAATCATGACATACATCACATTCCATTGGTATTCATATGGATAGGAATGAGTTTCTTAGGATCTCCCACCTGCCATTTGGAGGTGGCAGGACCAGGATTCAAACTGTGGGCTCCAGCTCCCACCACTTCAACCTGAGGATAGGGAACTCACCGGTCTGTCCAAGAACATCAGCAAGACCAGTGATTAGGCAGGTACCAGTGGCTCTCAGCAGTCCTCCTTGATACTTACAAGGCTGTGATAGGAGGATCATGGTCAAAGTCACCCTAAGCAGAAAAGTCCTTGAGACCCCTGTCTAACTTCAGTGCCAACAAAGCCAGAAGTAGAGCCGTATGGCTCCAGTGGCAGAGGGCTAGCCTTGAACAAAAGCAGCTCATGGACTGTGCCCAGATCCTGAGTTCAAGGTCCGGGACTGGCAAGAAACAGACATACACAACAATCTGTGCAGCCATCCAGCTATACAGGTCACCCTTTTGTCCCCAACTCAATTGGACCGAGTTCCCTGGGAAAGGGGCTAGAGGGCCACTGTCATCTTGACTCCGCCCATTCTGGGTGCATCACAGGATTCCAGCCACACCACCATTATTTCATGGTTCTTTCTGACCAATGGGATACAAGAATTATTGCCACGCCCACATTCCATGCTATCTTATAGATGGACTAGGCTCTGTTAGCACACTTGGAGGCTGAGATCCACAGGGGGAAAATCCTTCCACAGGAGCAGCAGGCCCGCTGTAGGCACCCGGGTCACCAGGCAGCTCAGTGCCAGACTAAGCTGGAGCCACAGGCCCTCTCCCCCATGAGCTGTCACCATAGTATGTGTGGGGATGGGAAGCGGGACATATGGGTATCTAAGAAGAAAATCTGCTTCATCCATGACCTGCCTGATGAGGTGGACTTCCAGAGTCCAGCAAGTGAGCTCCACCATGGATACAGCCAGCTATCAGCACACATCTGAACCATCGAAGAGTCCCTTTTGGTGTGTAAAGAGCAGATGTTGCTCCTGCATGAGCTGTGCTGGGAGAAAGCCGAGTGCTTGCACTGGCTGTCCCAGGAGAAGATGGAGAAGAGGAGAGTGCTGCAGGAGCTGCAGTTGCTCCCAGCAGGGGAAGGCATAGACAGCAGTCTCCAGATGCCAGCACAGGCTGAGCCCCCAACCACCAACACCGCTTCAGATGCCTCAGGGTCGGTGGTGGGTGAAATGAGGGAGCAGCAGAAAGGTTTTGAAGAATTGCAACTTGAAGACAGCATGGAAACTGCCAGAGGAGAGGTCAGGGTTCCCGAACCCATAGTGGACTCCCCCAAGAAGCATATCCTGCCAAAGATGCCCCACATCCAGATCCACCCACAGCTCCCAGGCTCAGGTGAGGAGTGCTCCCTCACTTTCTTCTGTAGACTGATGCAGATGATGACTCTCTATGTGACATACTGACTCTCAAAAGCCTTGGCAGCCACCAGAACTAAGTGGCCAGGTGCCCTTCTCTCAGGACTCCATCTGCCAGGTGACGGGAAGTTAAACTGGGGGTCGGGTAGGGCATAGGCTGCTGGGACTTGGCCCAAACACAAGGGACATGTAATGGCCCATTGGTGGCCAGGAAAGAGGCCCATGTTATGCTTATCACAAATAATAAATTATTTACAAAGCAAAAAAAACCCGTCCAACAAAGATTTGTTCTTCTAGTCCTGGGGCTTGAACTCAGGCCCTGGCCACTGTCCCTGAGCTCTTTTTTGATCAATGCTGGCCTTCTACCAGTTGAGCCCCACCTCTCCTTCCAACATTTTCTGTGTGGAATCGAACCCAGGGCTTCAGGCATGGTCGGCGACCACTCTACCACTGAGCCACATGTTCAGCTAAGATGATTCCCCCCCCCAAACCCATATGGCCATTCCTCAGATAAATAGAGCTAGGATGAATATGAAGCACAAGTCTGGTTTACAACAAAATACTCCCCCGCCCCCTCTTCCCAAACCCTTAGTTGAAGTTTCTCTTCTAACATTGAGGGATGAGAAAGGGAGAAGGGAGTCCTGAGAGAGTACCAACAACAGTGGCCCCCTGAGTCCTACATCCTCTCCCACACGTGGTCCTCCAGATTCTGATCTTACCTGATTCAATGTGGAGTCTACACTGTCTCCCCACCACTGCAAGGCTCAGGATGAACTAAATGTCAGCCCTGGCCTCAGCCCACACCCAGGGTGGAAGCTCCTAGTCCCAGACCCACTTCCACCTCTGACTGCCCCGAGTTAGGCCAGACCCACCACTCACCACTATGTTGGCGGTGATGACCTCATGCATGGATTACAGGAAGACAGTCTATGGCAAAGAGCAGAAGCAGCAGGGTGAGGAGGGCAGAAGGAGGAGGGATGATTGCTGTGGGACCTTCCTTGGAGCCCTCCTATCAATCCAGAGCCATGCTGACACAAAGCATGGACAAGGCCAAGGGGTGAGACGAGATGGAGGAGCACGGGACTAAAGCAGGTACTGTTTTGTCTTGGAGCACTTGAAAATTCCAATTATATTTGGCCATGCCAATCCCAAAGCCAACATGCAATGCCTCTCCTTGTTGTTGTTGGCCGTGAGCGCTGTCCCTGAGCTCTTTTTCTCAAGGCTGGCACTCTACCACTTGAGCCACAGGACCACTTTTGTTTTCTGACTGTTCATCAAGGATAAGAGTCTCATACATTGTCCTGCCCAGACTCGCTTGGCACCATGATCCACCAGATCTCAGCTTCCAGAATAGCAATGATGCCAGGCATGAGCCACCAGTGCCCAGTGTATGATGCCTTTTGAGGCATCTTGGCAAGTCTGTAAATGAGCCCCAAAGGGCCTGGATAGAACATGACCCACTCATGGAGCTGGGATGGGGGAAGGCTGACCTCCTAGCAATTCTGTTTCCCAAAAATTAAAGATGTCAGGTGGTATATGCATCAAAGACCTAGGCCAGCAGCCACCAGGCTTAGTGGGGAAAAAGTAGAGAATACCCAAAGATTGTAGTGTAGGAATTTCTGATTTTGTATGCATGTGGGGTGTGTGTGTGTGTGTGTGTGTGTGTGTGTGTGTGTGTGTGTGTGAGTGTGTGTGTGTGTGTGAACTCAGGCCCTAGGCTCTATCCCTGAGTTTTCTTGCTCAAGGCTAGTGCTCAGCCCCTTGAGCCACAGCTCCATTTGCTTTTCGATGGTTAACTGTAGGTAAGAGTCTCAAGGACTTTCCTGTCCAGGGTGGTTGAAGCATGATGGGGGCCCCAGGGAAGCAAGAGTAAACACAACTCGCAGGTACAATCTCTATGGTGGGCGACTCCTGCTCTCTGGTGGCCAGACGCAGAACATGCGGCCCCATGCCATCATCGTCAAGAGTTCAATTTGGGGAAGTGACCAGGGCCAAGCTGACTTTTGCTCACCCTGATTGCTGATGCCAGAGC